>NW_006408579.1:13468251-13479285 GCF_000296735.1 Chrysochloris asiatica
ACATATATGTATACATATTTGAAATTTGAAAATATACATGAAACAAAGATAAATATGAACTTTTCCGACAATCCCATCATTTTGATGGATATCCTTCCTAATCTTTTTCTTTGCATATTTATTGAAATTTAAAATATACACACACAGTATCAAGCTGACCATACTGCTTTATGTGAACATCTTTCCATGTCATTGAATATTCTTCAACAAGAGTATAATCACTTTTCATTAAAGCAAAGCAAAATATACAAACAACAGCAAAGGTCCCCTGCGTTTTTAAAACTTTAAGGAAAGACACCTGTTTAAGAAATTAGCTCCTGGAGCCTGGGGTCCCTTCTATGTGCATATCTGCTAATGCATTTGAATTGTATGAGAATAGTAAGATTATCCAAACAGAACCTATTTATAGACTCTCTAGATGGAGATTTTCCTTTAAGAATATGGGGACTTGGAAGGAAGAAGCTTGTTCCAGGTGGAAGAAAATGGGCCTGGCAGGTGTCCTTCTAGGCTCTGTTACACAGAAGCCTGGTCTATTGCAATGCCGAGAGGAAGGAATTCAGGGACTAGGAAACAGAAACTGTTTCTTGAACATGAGAGCAGTGATGCATGTGATGCAACTCTAGTAGAGATCCAAGGCAACCCCACCCAAAAGTGACAGCATAGCTACAGATGTTGAAGGCTTTGCTCAAGTGGCCTGAGATTTGTAGCATTTTCTTGTTTATGGTGTTTGTCCCTCTGCAGCACTGCAGCTGCCCAACTGTGGTTGAAAGGACAACAACTGTTTTCCCTGTAACAGAGGGCTTGGTGGGTCCACTCTCTGAAGAAGCTAGGAGCTAAGTAAAGCTCAAGAGAGTCACACATACATAATGGCACAGTGCCTTCCAGGTCGTCCAGTAACCTGATGACTATGTGATCCTTCAGTGGCCTCCCATTGCACTCAGAGAAAATGCCTAAATCTGCACTTTGGTCTGTTACTGTTGTCTGCTGTTGAACTGGCCCCTGATTCATAGTGACCCTATGCCCAATGGCATGGACCACTGTGATCCAAATGGTTTTCATTGACTGACTTTCAGAAGTAGATTGAGGTCTTGTGCAGCAGATTTGCCTAATGCAATACATCATTTGATTTCTTGGCTGCTGCTTCCATGAATGCTGATGGTGGATCCAAGCAAAATGAAGTCTTTAGCAACTTCAATCTTTTCTCCCTTTATGATGATGCTATTTCTTGGTCCAGTTGTAAGGTTTTTGTTTTCTTTATATTAAGGTACAATCCATTATGAAGGCTATAGTCTTTAATCTTCATCAATAGTATTTCAAGTCCTCTTCACTTTCAGAAAGAAAGGTTATGTTCACATTGCAGCAACACTGCAGATGGGTGGTGGCTGCACATGAGCTGTGTTGGCTGGGAATTGAACCAGGGTCTCCCATGTATAAAGTGAGAATTCTACCACTGATCTACCACTGGTCTATATGGCCCTAAGTGGCCTATACTGCCCGGCATCTGTGATTTCGTTCCTGTGATACCATGCTGCCTCACTTGTCTCCAGAGATGTGGACCTCCTGGCTGCATCGAGAATTCCCAACACATTCCTGCCACAGGGCTGACAGTTCCCTTAGCCTTGAATGCTCTTCTTTGATGTTTGTTTGGTTCCTTTCCTCACTTTATTTCAGTCTCTGCTAAAATATCCCATTATTACCAACAAGACACCCTGTCTAAAATAGCATTCTCACTTCATCACTTATGTCTTTCTATCCTCTTCCCTGCCTCATTAGCTCTTACCACCAAGATTGCATACCTACTTATCATCTTTCTCTCTCACTAGGATATCAGCACCAAGAGATGAGGGACTTTGTCCTGCCACTGATAGTTCCCTAGCACCTTCAGTAGTATCCGTGAACAGTGGTTGAATGACAAAATGAGTGGCCACTCCTTCCTTTTTTGCTGGCTGGTGGCTTTTACCTTTCAGTCCATAACACAGAGCTTTTTCTCCATTGCTCTCGGTTTCTTCTTAGGCTTACAGTTCATATGGCCACTATGGTTTTAAGCAGAGAAAAGATTTAAAACCACTGGAATCTTGAGTCAAGGAATATCAGAGGGACCTGTCTGTAAAATTAGTTTCATTGCTTCCTAATGCTGGTTACACAAATACTGCAAGTGGGTGGTTTTAATGAACAGAAATTTATTTTCTTGAAGTTCTAGAAGCTAAAAGTTCAAATCAAGGTCTTAACTATGTTGATTCCTTCCTTATCAGTTGACGTAGCATTCCTTGTTTCCTTGACTTGAGAAGATCCTCACATGGCATCTGTCCTCCCCATTATGTTTTTGTCTGTATGACTATTCTGAATATTTTTATAACACAGAAGTAATTAAGTTTGTGCCATATACTACACTGGGATGGCCTCATTTATATGACATTAGATTGCATTATGGAAGGTAATTACATTATATTACACCCATAGGTAAGGAGCTCTGGTAGTGTAGTGGTTACAAATTGGGCTGTGAACCACAAGGTCAGCAGTTCGAAACTACCAGCCACTCCGCGGGAGAAAGATGAGGCTTTCTGGTCCCGTAAAGATTTACAGCCTTGGAAACCCTGTACAGGGTCGCTATGAGTTGGAACCGACTCGATGGCACTTAACAACAACAACAAACACCCATAGGTACAAGAGTTAAGATGCCAATGCAAATTTTGGGGAACACATTTCAACCTAGAAAACTCTGGATATAGTTTTTTTCTCATTTCCATATGACCCCTGATCACTCTTCTAACTCAAGTGAATCCCCTATTCTCTCTCCCCAAATAAGGAATAAGGGGATCTCTTAAAGTAAATAAAACAAAAATCCTCACCACTGGACGAATAAATAACATCACAATAAATTGAGAAAAGATTGAAGTTGTCAATGACATCATTTTGCTTAGATCAACTATCAACACTCATGGAAGCAGCATTCAAGGAACCAAACGACATAATGCATTGGTCAAATCTGCAGCACAAGACCTCTTTAAAGTGTTGAAGAGCAAAGAAGTCACTTTGAGGACTAAGGTGCACCTTACCCAAGCCATGGTGTTTTCAATAACCTCATATACATGTAAAAGTGGGACAGTGAATAAGGAATCATAGAAGAATTGATGCTTTTGAGATAAGGCATTGGAGGAGAATATTCAAAGTACCATGGACTGCCAAAAGAACAAATACATCTGTGTCAGAAGAAATACAGCCAGAGTGCTCCTTGGAAGCCAGGATGGCCAGACTTCGTCTCTCATACTTCAGACATAGTATCAGGAAGGACAAGTCACTGGAAAAGGATATCATGTTTGGTAAAGTGGAGGGTTGGAGAAAAAGAGGAAGACTCCCAACAAGATGGATTAGCACAGTGGCAGCATCAATGGGCTCAAATGTAGCAACAATTGTGAGGTTGGCCCAGAATCGTGCAGTATTTCATTCTATTGTACACAGGGTCGCTATGAGTCAGTACCAACTCGATGGCACCTACCAATAACTTAAAACTAACAAGACCAGCCATGTCTCACATCTGTGTTAACTGATGCTCCAAAATGACCTTCTCACACATTCAGTCTCACATATCAGTAGAAACATGTCTCCAGACCTCCATCATCTTGCTCTCACACAAAGATGTTACCATGACTCTTATAGACCTTCTATGTCTCACAGACCTATTTCTGACTCTTATCCAAGATTCTATGTCCATGCTGTAATCTATGACATTGACTTGAGATGATCCAGCCTCTTGACATCCAAATATCCGAATTCTGATCTCTGGTATCACTCATCACTCTGCTCTGCTGGACCCCAAGCAGAGGCACCATGAATCTCCCTACAGCTTAAGCCCTGGAAGTGCCCAATAACTGAGATACTATCCTCAGAGTGACCCAACCATAGATGCCCAATGGCAGCACAGCTTCAGATAGCCCCCTCAGTTTAGTAGGCATTTCAAGATGCTCTAAAATCCTGATGAAATCTAAGGAAAAATCCTTAGTCTGAATGATGATTCTTGCAAAATAGGCAAGACACTCTAGGGCAAAGTTTGAGTTCACAGTGCCCAGCTTCTCTGCTCTTCTGATGTCATAAGGACACTAGATTGCTGACCTCTTTGGAGTTGCTCTTTCTGATTTGAGGAGCATGTGCCTGTCTGGGATTTGGGCTTCACCTAAAGGAGAGAGCTGGAGCCCATGGAGATGGAAGGCGAGTAAAGGAAGGAAGAAGCAGAAGGACTCTAACTGACTGTAGTTGCCTCATTGCCCATATACTTGGCTCACTCCCAAACCTGCTCAACCAAGAAGTATGCATAGCGTCCAATTGTCCCACCCCCATGGACTGGGTTTTTTGTTTGTTTGTTTGTTTTTGTTTTTTTAGCTGTAAAGGATTTCACAATACTTTTCATGCTAGAATCTTTACCTTTGAGGACAAACAATAGCTATGTCACTATATAAACAGGCAGCACCTAAATGACAAATAGAAGAAGCCATACAATGATATGCAGAAATAAACATTTTAAATGCTTATGTACATGTGTCAAAATAGTTCAACATCCTCATTGAACACACATCCAGCAAATGAAGTTTGGGATGTTTTCATTCACTTACTGAAGACAATAGATGGATGGATGGCAGAATTAATTGAAATCCTCATGCGTATCCTAGCAGTATGACCAGAAGTAGAATTTACTCCTCTCCCCTGTAAACTCTGTCTGCTTTGATTCCTGATCACTCTTTAACTTGCATCCAGTCACATAAGAAAGCACTTGTTGACTGACATTCAGTATAACACATGATTAGGAGAGGTTGGTAGTTTTGTTTTTTTCTTATTGATTTTTAAATTCTTTACTTATTAAGGTAATTCACCCTTTGTCTGAAGTATGAGATGCATATATATATATTTTTGCAGTGTATCATTTTTCTTTTTACTCTGCGTATCAAGGATTTTACCTTGTAGTTGTTTTTGTTTAGTGCCATCAAGTCAATACTGACCCATAGCGACCCTGTATAGGGTTTCTGAGGAGCAGCTGCTGAGTGCCAATCTTGCGACTCAAATGAACTTTGCATTCCAATGCATTAACCTACAGTGCCACACCAGGACTCCAGCAGAGAGGCCTAGTTTATGAGGGTAAGTCAAAAAGCACACTACTAGGGCTCCAATTCATACATGCACAGGTTTATTCCACACAGAATGTGTCTAAGTATGTCTCTGCACTCAGTGGGTGACTGCAGGCAAGTTCTCTTAGCAGTACTCTTATCTCATCAGGGTACCTTGAAAACAAACAAACAAACAAAACAGGATACTGTTTGTGCCATGGGAAAAATTGATTTTGAGGTCAGGACTAATATCAAATTTTTAAACAAATTCCCAAATAATTGCAGATTTGCAACAAGTTTGTGGAATTTTGCCCCATGTAAAACAACAGTTTTTCAATGGATCAAATGTTTTAAGGAAGACTTCAAAGGAAGCCCCGTAGTATTGTAGGTTATGTGTTGGGCTGCTAACTACAAGGTCAGCAGCTAGTATCTACCAGTTGCTCCAGGGGAGAAAGATGAGGCTTTGTGCTCCAGTCAAGATTTACAGCCTCGGAAACCCTATACAGGCTTGTTAGGGTTTCCATGACACACCAACTCCATGACACACCACCACCACCCTCAAGAAGACCTCAAAGATGAAGTCAAGGCAGAGAAGTCAATGAGAGAACATTATGGCAACTGTTTTATGGGATTCCAAAGGGGGTAATTTTGATATATTTTCTTAAAGGACACAGCGTGATCATGGGAGTCTAGTACAAGGATATTTTAAGAAAATTGAAAACTTCATTGGTTACAAGAAGGCCAGGAATGGTGCATCAAGAAAACTTTGCATCACAACAATGCGCCTGCTCAGTCTTTGAGGGTAGCAAGAACTGTCCTAAGAGAAGTTCACTTGAAAAACTCACCTCATCCTTCCTGCAGCTCTGATCTTATTCCTTCAGATATCTTTTTGTTCCCATAACTCAAGCAACAGTTAAAAGGAGCACAATTTGAGTCCCCTAAGGATGACAAAACTGCCATTTAACATGGTATAAATCAGAGAGCACAGAGTTTTTTGGGAAAGGGTTAGGTAGTTGTAAGAAAGGCTGCCCTCAGAAGTGTATAGACCTAGATGGAGGAGATGCAGAGCAACACCTTCACATTTTCAAACTTTTGTCTAATGAAGCTTTCCATTATTTTGTAGTAATAAGTTTTGACTGACTCTCCTATGTAGAGAGAGGGAGAACCATAGGAAGCCAGGGAGACAGGCTGAGGCGGGAGTTGCTGAAGTGCCGTGCTGCGGTAAACTGCTGCTACAGCACTTTGACATTCATTTCAGGGAGAATTTTCTTCACACCAAACTGTCCTCTGTTACTACTGCTCTTTGAGATTATTTGAGTTTATTTTTCTCTGGGGTTCTCAGGGTCTCTCTTGTGTATAAGGAATTGACAAAGGTTGAGAAATTTACTTAGGAAACGTGGAGGTCCTTTGACCCCATCCGAGAAAATAAACAAGTGTAAAGTGGTTCTTACTGGAGTATAAAATAACTGTGACCACGTGATTCAGCAGATTATATCAATAATAGGAATTGTGGATATTTTGTAGGCTAATCATCAAATTTACTTCAGTATGTGTTAGGTACTAGAAGGTGTGAGAAGAGATAAATTGTATAAACTTTACCCCAATATACTTTGCTTTTAAGAGAATGCCGATGATGACTTTGTTCCTATAACACCTAAATTAACCTTCCACTCTATAATGTTGTTGTTAACTGCATTTCAATGATTTACTTATGTATCATCGCTGTCATACACCAGATTGTAAAGTTTTTGAAGACTGGGGCTTGTCTGCTTCTCATCTTTGCACTCCTAAGGTTTGAAGAGTGCCTGCCCTCAAACAGATGATTAACAAATGTGACTGATTTGAACTGAATTCATATGGCTATGTTTGGTTATGTGCAACCAAGACCCAACCATGGCTTAAAAAATATGTGTATCACATTATAAAAAGGACAGTGGTGGCAACTCAAAGCTAATGCCATGGAATGCTGAAAGGATCTAGTCTGCTTGGAGACTTCTGTTTGTCAAATTAGCATTCAACTGTCATTCTCATGATCAAAGATGGTGGCTAATCTACTAATATCTGAAAGAGAAGGGATTGGCAAAGGGCAAAAGACCAAAGTGCTATGATTTCCAAAGCCTAACCATATGTTTTATATATATATATCACATTGGCCAGAAGTGGACTCCAACAAAGTCTGGGAACATATTTGAACCGGGTATTATGTTGTAGCAGTCCAGAATAAAATTAAGGTTCTCTTAGTAAAGAAGATGGAATCTCTGTATGACTCAAATGGGTAAATGTTCAACTACTAGCTGGAAGGTTGACATGCCTGGGAAGAAAGGCCTGGTGATTAGCTTCCCAAAGGTCACAGCCTTGAAGCAGTTCTGTCTATGGAGCGATTCTGCTCTGCACAAATGGGTTCTCTAGGAATTGGAGTCGATTCCATGACAACTAACAACAGTACAGAAGGAGGGAATAATGAGTAGTGTTGGCCACAACAAGCAGGAAAAGGCTGAAAACCAAACATATTTCAAAATCCTTTGTATAGATTCACTACAGTGATATTCTCTACTCATGCAAATTGCAGCAAGTTCAACGTGTCTATAAAGAGAAGTCTCTGTTGGGGACTTGGCTACTCACCAGAAAGCTGGAGGGTTCAAATCTACCTAGAGATGTGTTAGAAGACAGGCCTAGTGATCTACTTATGAGAAACTAGCCATTGAAAAGCCTAGGGAGCACACTGTTACTCGGATACATGTGGGATCAGCAGGAGTCAGAATCCACTCTGTCAATCAATTGGTGGCAGATAAACCATCAGAGGCGATGCTTGATTTTCCTCCTGTTTTCACCCCTAGTGGATGTTCCTGACCTAGTTTAACTAAAATAGCATGACTGCTCAGGGGTAGTATATACCCTTGACTCCTGAAGGTGTCATCATGGCTGATGAATGAAGTGTTCTCCAAGGTTACAATTGGATGCAAATTCCTTCACACTCTGTTGCTCTTCTGCAGTTCTATCCCCTCCCTGCAAATGCTGTAGTCCTCTTGTGATTCCTATCAGGAGATTGTCTCCATCAGCAGATTTCTCACAAACATCTGGCAGTAAAGCCTACTTGCTCCAGCTGTAGGAGTCCTCCTGGACCATAGGCATTTGCAAGGATGGTCAAATGATCTTTCCCCTGAGTCTGTGGAGGAAATTTGTGCTGGTCTCTTGTGCTTTTCTCTGAGCCAAAGAAGGTTGTTTATCCCATATAATTAATGATCAGAGAAATTGGGCTTAATTTCTCTTACTCACAAGAATGTAATTCTGTCCTTTCAAGAAAAGAATGTGTATCACTGCCTCACCCTAGCTGCCACACAATTTACCATAAGCCACCACACAATTTACAGTGATAAGTAGAGAGACATTTGGGCCAAAGGTGAGGAAAAGAAGCAATTCTCAAAACACGTCATAGAAAAACTAAACATAAATTTTTTTTAAATCATGTTCTGTTTTTATTATAACATCTTGGGCGATTTTTGTGATCCATTAAGAGTATTATTGAAAGGCAAGAAATGAAGCTTTTGGATCAGGAAGATTATATGCTGCAGTCTGACTTTCTGTGAACTTTTAGAATTTTCTAGCTCTTTAAAGAGTAGGCATTCTTTAATTTATCTTAAACCAAGATTATTGGATTTTAGTTGCATATCAGAAGCTAAGTAGAGAATGGAACATTTTGAGTGCCTGCTTGCTTATACGTGTATGGAACAGAGTATGAAGGACAGTGAGAAATGGTAAAGGTCCTGGCTCTAAGGCCCTGTCAGATTGCATTTGCACAACCCTTTATGTGTTCTTTATATCTTCTTTAGAGCAGATCAGCAAAGTCTATATTCTTCCTAGCAGTAGTTATCTACTCCTCAACTCAAAATAGTCTGTGTAGTGTTTGTATAGGGATAAAAGCAGATTGAAAATAAGAGTAGATTCTGACTCAAGGCAACCCCATGTGTGTCCAAATAGATTCTGCTCCCTAGCCTTTCTTTCAGGGCACATCTGTATAGCACTACCAACTTTTTTGTTAGAAGCTATACACTTAAGCATTTGTGCCACACATGGACTCCTGAAAGCAAACCACAGAATGGGAAAGGCATGGGTATCAGAGTCAGGTCTGCGTCTGCATTCTAGCTCTGCTATTCCTCCTAAGGGTTTGATGCTGAGCAAGGAACAAAGCCTCTCTGACTCAAATCTTCATCCTGAGGGTTGTTGCTATTGTATCTAAATAAAGCTCTTGTCTCACAGCAAGGTGCTGGATAGGTGATAGTTATAATTCACATATAAAATTTGTGGAGTTTTTAGTGTTTAACTTCCCAGGAAATCTGCTAAACTCAAATCCAGGTAGGTATGACCTGAACATTACCTCCTGTAATGCTAATGCTCTTGTCACTGACTTTGTTGTTTTTAAGTACTGTCAAGTTGGTTCTAACTCATTGTGACCCTGTACAGAGCTTCCCAGGAGCAAATGGTACATTTAAAACACGGATCTTGTGGTTCAAACCAAACTTGTAGGTCAGTGTAGTATCAAACAGCGCCAAACTGGACTCTTAGTGCAGTTCATATCCTATATTCCACCTACCACTTACTGTGCCTAGACCAGTCTTTCACAATTCCATGTCATCTCCTCTAGGAAACCTTCCTTGAATGCCACTACTAAGTTATGTGCCATAGTATTTGTTCCCAGAGTCCCTGGGCTTACCCCATCTCAGTCCTTCACAGACAAGGCCTTCCTCCTCTGGGGAGGATGTTTTGCTTTGTTTTGAGGGTGCACAAGTTATGGCAGAAGGTCTTTTTCTTTTTTTTAAATAGCTTTATTGAGGTGTAATTTATATTCCATAAAATCTACTAATTTTGAGTGTACAATCCATTGGTGTTTTAGTAAATTTACAGAGTTTTGTATTCATTGTCATGATCTAGTAGTAGAAGGATCTCATCATCCCAAAGGGATCCATCATCTTGTTTCAGTCACTCCTGTTGCCATCCCCAATCCTGTTGTTGTTGTTATTAAGTGTCATTGAGTCGGTTCCAACTCCAAGGGTTTCCAAGGAACAGCTTGTAAGCTTGAACTGATAACCTGTGGTTCAAGCCGACCTTGTAGTCCAGCGAGTTAACCCACAGTGCCACTCTAGGACTCCTCCCCAATCCTAAACAACCACCATTCTGCTTTTGATCCCTACAGATGTGGGTTTTTTTAGACATTTCATGTAAATGGAATCATCCCATACATAATCTTTTGCATTTCTCTTCTTTTAGTTGGTATAATATTGTTGAGGTTTTACCGTGTTTGACTGTGCATCAGTTGTTGTTGTTAAGTGCTATAGAGTCAGTTTCGACCCTTAGTGACCCTGTATAGGGTTTCTGAGCATGGCAATAATTGTGAGGTTGGCCCAGGACTGGACAGTGTTTTGTTCCATTGTGTATAGGGTTGCTATGAGTCGTTACTGACTCAAAGGCACCTAACAACAATAAAAACATCAACAGTGATTAAGAATTTGGCCCCCAAAAGCCTTGAAATTTTTTTCCCCAAAAATCATTAGACATGAGACCAAAAGATGTGCATACTTGAGGGGAAGATAAAGGAATAGCCAGAAATATCACCATAGAGAGCTTGTAAGTCCATCTTCTGCCTACAACTGATTGGAATACCTAACATGGGGCTACAACGTGCCCAGTGAAGGAGGCTTCCTGCCGAGCCTCTGCATTACATAAGCCCATATGTGGATTCCTGAACAGCATCCAGAATCTTCTAAGGTAGGAAATTTCCAATTGAAGAACAAGCATACCAGCCTGGAGCCACTACAAGAACAGAAGATACTTCTTGAAAGAAAGACCGACAGGAAAAATACAAAACAATAATGGCAGTCTGACTGATTACTACAAGACCAAGCAAGTTGCTCGCCCAGGAGACATTAAGACAAGTGGTCAG
>NW_006408579.1:13480098-13482087 GCF_000296735.1 Chrysochloris asiatica
GACCCTACCCAGAGAAGCAGTGATGCCAGAGATGGAGGCAGAGATGATGACATGACGTGGAGGGATGGAGTGGCTGGGGAGTTTAGACCCAGAGAGGGAGAGGGTCTGTGTGCTGATGACCAGGGGGCAGGTTTTCAGGGTATACCCTGTGGTTGGTTGATGATGCATGGAGGGGATTGTAACCATGGCAATAAAACAATATACGATAGGATGAATGTAAAGCTAATGTTCTCCCATGTAAACTACCACATAATTTCACAATAAAACATTAAAAAAGATGTGTGTTAACTGTTCACACAGAATTTGGATTCATAGAGCAGAAACAAAACAAAACCTAAAACCAACCAACCAAAAATGCAAAGAAACAAAATAATAATAATAAACCAAAACATGAAAAGAGAGCAGAAAACAGTGCTGTTCCTTGGCAGAAATGTGCTATTCAATCTAAAACCCTCTGAAAGGTTCTGATTTTCATGGTGTGTCTGCTTCCTGCAGATCTGGGTCCTGGGCCAATTAAAAGTTGTGGGTTTATTTTGGTTTGTTTTGTAGCATCTTCCTGTTGTGGTTGATGACATTGTGTAGAAGAGTAAACACTTAGATTCCTATTTGGCATGGAGCATCATGCTCATTATTTTATTTCAAAGAGGAACAGAGTTGGTGTTGGAAGTCCATGAACAACCCTGGAGGTGGAATGTGCCATCTGTCTCACTGTAAAACAGAGCAATGTGAAAGAAACCAAAATGGAAAAAGGTGCCTGGCTACTTGGATTTGTTTGGCATGGGAAATGTTTCCATTGTCCATTAGAAGGACAGAAAGATTTCCATTCTCTTCTGGAGCAATCATGGACAAATCATTATGGTCTCAGTTTATTCAAAGGTAGAAATTCCAACTTAGAGATTCATAGTAGGTAAATAGATATGAAGCTAAGTCCTTGAGTGGCACAAACAATTAGGATTCATCTACTAATTGAAAGATTGGTGGTTTGAGCCCACCCTGAAGTGTTTTAGAAGACAAGCCTCTACTCTACGTACATAGGGTTGCCATGAGTCAGAATGAACCCCATGCAACTGACAACATCAACAACATATTTGAAAGAGTGCTGAAAAGTATAGTGTTATACAAACTTGTAGTTTTTTTTTTTTAAAGTAATACTTATTTCTTTTGAAATGATGGATAGAGTAAGCAGAGGAGGCCATATTTAAGGAAGAAGGGAAATGACTCAATGATGAGTTTTATGTAGCATGTGAAATAATAAAAATTCTTTGGCCATAGTTTCCTCTTATTCATCCGTCTACTTTCCAGCCATCTCTAAGCAATTATGGGCCTTGATCAAAATATAATCAGTTGCCATTAAGTTGATGCTGGCTCATAATGATCCATGTGTGTCAAAGAACAACAGTTCTTGCTTCATAGGGTTTTCAATGCCTGATTTTTCAAAAGTAGATCCTATTCAAGGAGGCTATGAAAAAGAAAGAAGGAAAAGACTAAAATGGATGTCAGAAAAGACTTTGAAACTTAGTCTTTAGTATAGAGTAAAAGAGCTGAACAGAAAATTTCAAAGGGAGCTTGAGAAGACAAAGTCAAGTATTATAATGAAATGTGCAAAGGCCTGGAGTTAGAAAACCAAAAGGCAAGACCATGCTCAGGAGTTCTTCAGCAAACTGAAAAAATTGAAGAAAAAAATCAAGTTCTGACTTGAAATACTGAAGGATTCTTTGGGCAAAACATTGAATGATGCAGAAAGCACCAAAAGAAGATGGAAGGAATACACAGTCACTGTACCAAAAATATATGGTCAGTGTTCAACCATTTCAAGAAGTAGCATATGATCAAGAACCATTGGTACTGAAGGAGGACATCCAAGGTGCACTGAAGGCATTGGCAAGGAACAAAGTACTGGGAATTGATCAACTACAAATAGAAATCTTTCAACAAACTGAAGCAACACTGGAGGCACCCACTCATCTATGTCAAGAAATTTGGAATACA
>NW_006408579.1:13483252-13484432 GCF_000296735.1 Chrysochloris asiatica
GGAGAGTCAGAGAAAAAGAGGAAGCCCCGGGAGAGATGGACTGGCACAGAGGCAGGAGCAATGGACTTAAGTTTAACAATGATTGTGAGTATGGTAGAGGACCAGGTAGTGTTTTGTTCTGTTGTGCAGAAGATGGCTATGAGTTAAACCTGACTGGATGGCACCTAACAAGCAAATGGATGGATCAAACCACATAACACTAAGATAGTGGCTGAGTGTATGTTAACTGTAAGCACTACCCAAGAACTTCTAACTAGAGCTTATCCTTCTCTTTCCAGTGTCCTTTCCCTTTCAGCATATTGGCCATCATGGATCCCTGGCTGTGGTTGAATAGAAAGGACATTAGAGTTGAGATTAAGAGTTTAAGTTCCTTTACAAAGTAGCTATATAATTTGGAAAGGTTTTTTAACTTGTCTTAATCCAATTTTTTCATTTGCAGCATAGGGTGAATAACTTGTTTAACCAACCATATAGAATATGTCTAAATGAAAGAAGGTATATGAATACACTTTACAAATTACAAAGTGTTTTAAAATACTACTGTTTTATTCCTTTGCCTCTTTTTCCTCAATTTCTTTTAAAACAAGGGCAATGATATGTGTCTCACCAAGACAGGGGTGTTCAGGAAAAAGAAGATCTGGAAGGGTATCATGATTGGCTGCTACTGAAAGGTTGGATTGAGTCTGCTGATATGGTTGTTGTTGTTGTTAGGTGCCATCTAATCAGAACCGACCCATAGCGACCTTATGCACAGCAGAACAAAACACTGCCCTATCCTGGGCCAACCTCACCACTGTTGCCATGCTTGAGTACACTGATGCTGCCACTTAGCCAATCCATCTTGCTGGGGGTCTTTCTCTTTTTGTTTGACCCTCCACCTTACCAAACATGATATCCTTCTCCAGCAACTACTCCCTCCTGAAAATATGTCCAAAGTATGAGAGACAAAGTTTGGCCATCCTGGCCTCCAAGGAGCACTCTGGCTGCACTTCTTCCAAAACTAATCTATTGGTTCTTTTGGCAGCCCATGACACTTTCAATATTCTCCTCCAACACCATAACTCAAAAGTATCAATTCTTCTACAGTCTTCCTTATTCACTGTCTAGCTTTCACATGCATATGAGGTTATTGAAAATACCATGGCTTGGGTCAGGCGTACCTTAGTCCTCAAGTTGACAT
>NW_006408579.1:13485892-13494709 GCF_000296735.1 Chrysochloris asiatica
CATCCCACAACTCTTCTGGTCTCCAGTCTTTAGTGTTTAATGTATCAAATCTGTTCTTCAGATGATCTCTAAATTCAGGTGGGATATATTCAAGGTCATATTATGGCTCTCATGGACTTGTTTTCATTTTGTTCAGCTTCAGTTTGAATTTTCGTATGAGTCATTGATGGTCTGTTCCACAATCTGCCCCTGGCCTTCTTTTCACTGATGATATGGAGCTTTTCCATCATCTCTTTCCACAGATGTAGTCAATTTTATTTCTATGTATTCCATCTTGGGAGGTCCATGTGTATAGTTGTCTCTTATGCTGTCTAAAGAAGGTATTTGAAATGAACAAATCATTGATTTTGCAGAATTCTGTGCATTCTCCAACATCATTTTTCTATTACCAAGGTCATATTTTCCAACTACTGATCCTTTCTCTTTGCTCCCAACCTTTGCATTCCAATCACCGGTAATGATCAACACATCTTGATTGCATTTTTGATCAATTTCAGATTGAAGATGTTGGTAGAATTCTTCTATTTCATCCTCACTGGCTTTTGTGGTTGGTGAATAAATTTGAATAATAGTGGTATTAACTGGACATCCCTGTACGTGCATGGATATTATCCTATCACAAACAGCATTGTACCTCATAACTGATCTGGATATGTTCTCTGTGACAATGAATGCAACACCATTGCTTTTCAATTTATCATTTCTGGCATAGTAAACCATGTGGTCATCAGATTCAAAATGGCCAATACCAGTCCATTTCAGCTCACTAATGCCTAAGATATTGATGTTTATGCATTCCATTTCATTTTTGACATCTTCCAATTTTCCCAGATTCATACTTCATACAATTCCATGTTCTAATTTTCAGTGGATGTTTACCGCTGTTTCTCTTCATTTTGAGTTGTGCCCCATCAGCAAATGAAGGTCATGAGGGCTTTTCTCCCACGGGCTTTACTACATTTGCATCAGCACAGTCAACTCTACTTTGAGAAGGCAGCTCTTCCCCAGCCGCATTTTGAGTGCCTTCCAACCTGAGAGGCTCATTTTCTGGCACTATATCTGACAGTGTTTCTCTGCTATTCATAAGGTTTTCAGTGACTAAATATTCGGAAATAGCTCATCACTCCTTCTTCCTAGTCTGTCTTCATCTGGAAGCTCATCTGAAACGTGTCCACCATGGGTGACCCTGCTGGTATTTAAACTACCGGTGGCATAGTTTTCAGAATCACAGCAACTCACAAGTCACCACAGTATGACAAACTGACAGACAAGTGGTGGAAGTTTGCTCATAGATACATCAAAAGAAAGGCCTGTCAACTGACCTCTGAAATCAACCATTGAAAACCCTATGAAATTCAGTTTTACTCAGACACATGTGTGGTCAATATTAAATGGAGTCAACTTGACAGCAACTGGTTTGTGAAGAATAGGTATTCCAGAACACTTAATTATGCTCATGAGGAACCTATGCACAGACCAAGAGGTAGCCGTTAGAACAGACCAAGAGTAACAAGACATTGAATGATTTAAAATCAGGAAGGGTATGCATCAGGGTTATATCCTTTTACCATACTTACTCAATATGTACAAGAAGCAAATAATCAGAAAAGATGTTTTATATGAAGAAGAACATGGCATTAGGATTGGAGGAAGACTCATTAACAATCTTTGGTATGCAGATGACACAACTTTGCTTGCTGGAAGTGAAGAGGATTTAAAATACTTATTGATGAAGATCCAAGACTATAGCCTTCAGTTTGGATTACACCTCAATGTAAAGAAAACAAAAATCCTCACAAGTAGACCAATAAATAATATCAACATAAACAGAGAAAACATTGCAGTTGTCAAGGACTTCATTTTGTTTGAATCTTCAATCAATACTCATGGAAGCAACAGTCAAGAAATCAAAAGACGTATTAGCCAAATTTGTTGCAAATGACCTCTATAAAGTGTTGATGAGCAAAGATGTCACTTTGAGGTTTGAGGTGTGCCTGACCCAAGTCATGGTTTTTCAATTGCCTCATTATGAAAGTTGTATAATTAATAAGAGCTGATGCTTTTGATTTACGATGTAGGAGAACATGGAGAGTACCATGGACTGTGAGAAGGACCAACAACTCTCTCTTGGAAGAAGTAAAGCCAGAATGCTCCTTAGAAGCCATGGTGGTGAGACTTTGTCTCTCATTATTTAGACATGCTGTTAGGAAAGAGTGACTAGTACCTGGAGAAGGACATCCTGTTTGGTAAAGTGGAGAATCAGCAAAATAGAGGAAGACTCTAATGAGATGGATTAACACAAGTGGCAGTAACAATGCGCTCAAACCTAACAATTGTGGGGTTGGCAGCAAGCAGCATTGTACACTGGTTGACTATGAATCAGAACCAACTCAATGGTACCTAAGGACAACAAACCGGTTGTCGTCAAGTTAACTCCGACTTATATCGACCCCATGTGTGTCTGAGTAGAACTGAATTTCATAGGGTTTTCAATGGCTGATTTTTCAGAGGTCAATGGACAGGCCTTTCTTTTGAGGTGCCGTTGAGCAGACTCAATCCGCCAATGTTTGAGTTAGCAGCCAAGGATGATAACCATTTGCACCATTCAGGGTCTCCTTTTACCAGACTACCCCTGTATTTTTACAGGGGGACTTTCACTATAGCCTCCTTCAATGGCAATAGGTATGGGTTACTGTAGTAAGACCCTAGATGGCACAAATGGTTTATGCTCGGCTACTACTATCGATTGAATTGTGTCTCCCCAAAATGAGTTGTAAACTCTAACCCCTATTGTTGTTGTTAAGTGCTGTCGAATCCATTCTGACCATAGCAACCTTGTGTAGGGTTTCCGAGGAGCAGCTGGTGAGCTTGAACTGCTGACCTTGCAGTTCAAGCAGCTTTGCAGTCTGCCGCATTAACCCACAGTGCCACACCAGGACTCCTCTCACCCCTATACTGTGGTTATTATTCCATTTGGAAATCAGTTTTCGTTGTTGTGCTAAGAGTCCATATCAATCAGTATAAAATGTGTTTTTAAGCCAATTACTTTTGAGATACACAAAGAGCAGACTAGGCATAATGAAACAAGCAGAGATGGGGAAGAGAAATGCTAAGTCACACGAAGATTGCTCAGGAGCTCATTAGAGACAAAGACTTTCCTCCAGAACCGACAGAGAGAAAAAAACCTTCCCTTAGAGTTGCCACCCTGAATTAAGACATCTAGCCTCCTAAACTGTGAGGGAATAAATTTCTGTTTGTTTTAAAGCCATCCACTTGTGGTAGTTCTGTTATAGCAACAGTAGACAACTAAAACAGCTACTAATTAAAATGCTGTCAGTTGGAACCTATCTAGTGGCACCACAGATGAAGGTCTGGCAACCTGTTTCTGTGAAGATTATAGCCAAGAAAACCCTGTAGAGCTGACTTCTACTTTCTGACATGTGAGAGATTGCTATGAATTAGAATCGGTTTACCAGCAACGGATTTGTTTTGTTGGTTTTGGACATGGTAAGAAGCTCCAATCCCCATCTGATGACAAGAGGTTCTTGGTTCTCTCTTCTAAATAGATTTAAGCGTCAGCCTATGTCAGACACTCCAGATATTCTAGAGAAAGACTGGGATGAGATGAAAAGGCCCAGTAGACTGTGATGGCTAGAAGAACACATTCTGTAAGAAGGCTTGCAGACCTGTACATTAAAAACCCAGAGGCCTTAAGTGAGAGGAGGGGTCATGTACACTGAGCCAGCTGGCCTGCTCCTGTCTTCTATCACAGACAGATAGTCCCTTCCATTCACGTCCACATGCTTCCATTCTCTGTCTCTTGAGTGGATCTGAAACTGGAAAACATCTGTACTAGTCTCGTCTGGGTGTGATTTATAAGGACTCCCTGCGTTCTCCTCTGGCTCTTCTCCTCTTCTTCACCTCCGGGGCTTAGGGGTTTCTTTCTTTCTTTTTTTTTTAAAACAGGCTTGTGTTTCTGGAGACTGAGACACCTTGATTTATTATGCTCTGAACTCATTAACAAAAGACTCTGAGACAGGTCATTTATTTTCTGAGTGCTGATTTCCTGTCCTGCCCCAGCCCCTCTCAGTAGGGGCCTAGTGGAGCACAGACTTATATTAGCTGCACTGTCACCGTGGGAGAACACACCCGATCTAGGAAGGTTCAGAGGGCAGACAAGGGCTTTTTCTTTGGAGCGGTCCTCCTCCCTCTAATGATTTCCTTCAGGATCTCTTTTGGTGGTTCTTTCTTTTCTCCTATCCCAGCAAATGAGGTAAAGTTTAAAAAGTAAGTTGCAGAGTTGCTTTCTTAAAGGAATGAACATGGCCTTTTCCTCTCTATTTCATATTTGGATTGTCAAACATTTACATGAAAGGGGGTGGCGAAGATAGAGGAGGTACTAGTGGGTGTGGAAGCTGAGCATGAATTAGATGAATTAGACATGTTCACTATGCTTAACATCTTTGCTAAAACCTGAGATGCTAAATTTAGAGAGTGACCAGAAAGCAAAAATTTTAATTACTTAAGATTTTCAGATAGGAGTTTGGAAAGAAGATCGAGGAAAATGGAATTGTTTAACCTAAAGTTCTGAGGCTGAAAAAAGATTTATTAACTGTGTTCACATCTCTGGAAGGTGGTTATATATAGGAATGATGGTGTCCAGCTGTTTTCTGACTGCACTAAGGATAAAACCAGAGGAAGTGGAATTAAATTACAACAAGATGACAGAATAAATAGCCATTAAGGTGAGCAGCCATGGCTAAAGTTTTAAAGATATGGTATAGCGTCTTGGCGTAGCACAGCAGGGTAATGCACTGGACCCAAAAGTCAGTTTACACAAGGTCGGTG
This sequence comes from Chrysochloris asiatica, assembly GCF_000296735.1. Taxonomy (NCBI): domain Eukaryota; kingdom Metazoa; phylum Chordata; class Mammalia; order Afrosoricida; family Chrysochloridae; genus Chrysochloris; species Chrysochloris asiatica. Next base: position 13,490,741 of record NW_006408579.1, read on the forward strand.
GCTCAAACTCACCAACTGCTACTTGGAAACTCTACATAGGGTTGCTATGAGTCAGAACAGACTCTACAGCACTTAATAACAATATATTGTACATATATAGCACATTCCTGGATTTGTTTAGATACCACTTATTGTAAACCTTCTATGTTTAGAGTGTTTATAAATAAATATTAACTTAATTAAGTCTCACAACAACTCTGTAAAGTTGTTAGCCCATTTGGTAAATTGGTGAGTAGAAGTACAGATAGGTTAAGAAATTTGCCAAATGGCACACAGCTCAGACATGACAAAACAAGATTTAGCTGATCTGATTTCACAGTTTATGGTCTTTCATGATTATTCTAGGGGGGGAACCCCCAAACTCATACATGTTTTATAGAAACCTCTTTATTAAACAGGACAAAGACAAATCATCCGGACAAGGGAAACCATCAAACTACAGACATAATATTGTCCAAAATATTCAAGGTTCTGAGGCTAATTATGCTGTTGCTGTTAAGTAATGTCCAGTAGTTCTAACTCATAGTGACCCCATATAGGGTTTCCAACGAGTGCCTGGTGGGTTTGAACCAACAATCTTACGGTTAGCAGTCCAGTACTGATCCTACAGCGCCATACCAGAAATCCAAGGCTAATTATAGACAACAGAAAACAAAGGAGATCATCACAAAATCATGAGCAGCAGATCAATTCATCCCTGTCTATGGACTTTTTTCCCCCCAACTGTTTGTTGCTAATTTTTTTTACTATTGCAGAAGTGGGAAAGAACCATGAATTGGATATGTAGACAATCACAGATTAGAAAAGTTTGTAGAATAAGTCCTGAGGCCCTCTGACCACCTGTCTACTTGGTGGTCCAGCTATGGCTCATGACCATAGGCCCCCTGAGTCATATCCACTGGTACTTCAACTTCCAGGTGACATGCAACTGCATCAGTAAATCCTTAAGGTAGTTTCCTGAGGGCAAGACCGCCCCTCCTTGAGCTGCTCAAGAAATTAAAATAGTCTACTTTCAAACTAGGAGTTCTGGTATGGCGCTGTAGAATAAGCACTAAATGGAAAGGTCCATTTGAACCTCAAGGTATCGGTTTAAACCTATCAGCAGCTCCTCAGAAGCCCTATACACAGTCACTGTGAGTCAGAACTGACTCGACAGCACTTAACAACAACATCTTTCAAACTATATATAAACTAAGAGGCTGGTTTGTTGCTGTATGATAAGCACTGGACTGCTGCTAACCCTAAGGTTGGTGTTCAAACCTACCAACTGCTTTTCAGAAACTCTATACAGGGTCACTATTAGTCGGAATTGGCTCTATAATGGTTAACAACTAACAACTTTCAAACACACTCTGAGGACAAAACTGCCACATTGGTTATTAATGATCAAAATGAACTCACATGGAATTTGTCCAGACACAAAAGGAATTAAGGCTTACACTGGAAACTGTGACCTTCCACAAACTAAGTACTTTAGGAGTTAACCTCTAAAACAGAATAAAATGGAGTCCTGGTGTGGTGCTGTGGGCTAATGCACTAAAAGGCAGTCATTTGAACCACAAGTCGGCGGTTCAAGCTCACCATGCACTCCTTAGAAACCCTATACAGGGTTGTTATAGGTCAGAACCAACTCAACCACACTAAACAACAACAAAAACAGAATAAGACTAACTTACAATGCAAAGGAATTAGCAACAAACAATTGCATGGGGCAGAAATGTATTACAAAGCTACCATGTGTCTATTTGCAGAATAAGTTGGGGATTCAGATCTGTGGGCTGAAGTCCTTTCATTGCCTTGGGATCTGCCTCTGTGCTGGAATGGCAGTACTTTCATCCACCCTCAGCCTAAGAGAGAAAAAGACCCAGAATCACAAGCCCCATAAAGAGTTTAAAGACATTTGGCTCTGTTTGGACTGGTCATCTCTGTTTCTTGTCATAGGCTCCAATCTCAGCAAACTCTCTGGTCTCTGGAAGTTCCTCATACTGCAGAATGTATGGTCAGAATCTGGAACAAATGGTGCATGTTCTCCCAAAGGACGGCCATTTAAGAAGTTTTCAGAATTTATTCCACTGTGAGGAGTGGAATTTACCCAGCACCATGGTCCTGTTGTGGCACTGTGGTTAATGCACCAGATTGCAAAGTTGTTTGAACTGCAAGGTCAGCAGTTCAAGCTCACCAACTGCTCCTTGGAAACCCTATACAGGATCGCTATGGATTGGAATCAACTCAGTGGCAAATAAACAACAACAAGAACCCAAGTGGCTAAGGTGGGATGTGGGAAGCCTGTGTGGGTTATTACCCACACCCATGCATTACTTTTGGAATGACTATGAAGAGAAACAAGGCTAAGAGAACTGAGTTACTAAAGGGGAAGGATGGCTAACATTTATTGCACCATGTGCTCTGTGCCAGGTACTGTTGGAAGGGCAGAGAACTGTATTAGCTAATACACCTGTCTTAACACATTTGATCTGCACAGCAACTCTTTGAAGATTTACCCTCATTTACAAATGAAGAAACTGAAGCACACAGAGGTCAAGAAACATGTTTAAGCTCAACAGCTTGGCAGAGTTGGTGCTTGAATTGAGACCCAGAGTCAGTCTGACTCCAGACGCTACATTCATTTTAACCACAGGCTTAGGGTGAGCTGCTCAGGTGTCCCCCACCACATAGAGTCTTTAGCTGCAAGGTCACTAGTTCACCAAATGACATAGCTTCTTGCAGCCTGGTTTATAAGAAGTACTAACAATTGTAAACATTGTTCTAATTTAGGGATTTTCCATTCTTTCTTTCTCTGTCTTAAAATAGGCTGGAGGAAAAAAGAACAAGAAGCAAAGATTTGTATATCCCCCAGTTCAGACCTTGAGTAGCACCCATCATCCAATTTAATTCTTCTCAGTTAATTGTTTGGAAGGTGTGTGGAGTCTGGGAGCAAGAGGATAGGTTTTCCAACAGTAAATCCTCCTAGAAGGGGCAAAAGGAAGGAAGCAGGTCAGCTTTGTGCAGACCCCAAGCTAAAGATTTTCCCATCATTAACTTCATTTTTATCTCCCTAACAGTCCCACCAAGGAGCTCTGGTAGCGTAGTGGTTACGAATCGGGCTGCGAACCATAAGGTCAGCGGTTCGAAACTACCAGCTGCTCCGCGGGAGAAAGATGAGGCTCGGAAACCCTGTACAGGGTCGCTATGGGTCGGAATCGACTCGAAGGCACATAACAACAACAACAACAACAGTCCCACCATGGGAGAAAGTTGAGGCTTTCTGCTCCTGCGAAAATTTAAAAAGCTTTAGAAACCCTACACAGAGTCATTATGAGTTGGAACTGACTCCATGGCACTTTATAACAGTCCTACCAGCTACTTCTTAGAAACCCTATTAAGGGTCACTAGGAGTCAGAACTGACTCAGTGTCACTTAACAACAACAACAGTCCTTTAGGATAAGCAATGGACTACTAACACCAACCACCACACGTATGTCAGTCTGTCATACTGTGGTGGCTTGTGAGTTGCTGTGATTCTGGACACTATGCTGCCATGGGTATTTTAAATACCAGCATGGTCACCCATGGTGGACAGGTTTCAGATGAGCTTCCAGACGAAGACAGACTAGGAAGAAGGAGTGACGAACTAGTTCTGAATATTTAGTCACTGAAAACTTTATGAATAGCAGAGAAACACTGTCAGATATAGTGACAGAAAACGACCCCCTCAGGTTGGAAGGCACTCAAAATGTGATTGAAGAAGAGCTGCCTCCTCAAAGTAGAGTTGACCGTGATGATGCAAATGGAATAAGGTCCATAGGAGTAAAGCCCTCAGGACCTTCATTTGCTGATGGGGCACAACTCAAAATGAAGAGAAACAGCTGTAAACATCCATTAATAATCAGAACATGGAATGTATGAAGTATGAATCTAGGAAAATCGGAAATTGTCAAAAATGAAATGGAATGCATAAACACCGATAT
>NW_006408579.1:13513135-13514786 GCF_000296735.1 Chrysochloris asiatica
GCATCCAGAGTGCTCCTTGGAGGCCAGGATGACCAAACTCCGTCTCTCATACTTCAGACATATTGTCAGCAGGGACCAGTAGCTGGAGAAGGATATCATGTTTGGTAGGGTGGAGGGTCAGAGAAAAAGAGGAAGACCCCCAGTGAGATGGATTGGCCAAGTGGCAGCACCAATGGGCTCAAGCGTGGTAACAATTGTGAGGTTGACCCAGGACCAGGCAGTGTTTCATTCTGTTGTGCACAGGGTCGCTATGAGTCGGTACCGACTTGATGGCACCTAAAAACAACAACTGCAAGAGCAAAGATTTGAGGACTAAGGTGTACCTGACCCAATTAATGATGTTTTCAATAGCCTCATATGTATGTGAAAGTTACACGATGAATAAGGAAGACCACAGAAGAATTGATGCATTTGAGTTCCGGTTGTTGTTGTTATGTGCCGTGGAGTTGGTTCTGAGGCTGCAAATCTTTACAGGAGCATAAAGCCTCATCTTTCTCCCACGGAACAGCTGGTAGTTTCGAACTGCTGACCGTGAGGTTAGCAGCCTGATTCGTAACCACTACGCTATCAGAGCTCCTTTGAATTACAGTACTGAAGAAGAATATTGAAAGTACTATGAACTGCCAAAAGAGCAAACAAATCTGTGTTGGAATAAGCACAACCAGGATGCTCCGTAGAAATAAGAATGGCAAAATGTTGCCCTTCATACGTAGGATGTATTATCAGGATGTACAGTTGCTGGAGAAGGATATTAGGCTTGCTAAAGTGGAGAGTCAGCAAAAAAGAACAAGATACCCAATGAAATGGATTGTCACAGTGGAAGCACCAATGGACTCTAGCGTAACAACAATTGTGAGGATGGCATAAGACCTAGCATTGTTTCATTTTGTTGTGTACTGGGCTGCCATGAGTCAGAACCAATTCAACGGCACCTAACAACAAACAACCACAACAAACAAGAACTGTTTACACACTCCCAGGATTCATGAAAATGCATAGGCTCATGAACTCAGTGAGAAATTACAATACTCTGGGTAGAGAAGGGATTTCAAATGTATGTAATTAAATCTTTCTTCTTCTGCTTCCATGTCAGACTGTTACCGCTTATTCTTCAAGACCTGTCAGGACTGTGAGTCTCAGTCTTTCTAAGTAACATTAGAGAAACCATGTTTTGGCATTTTGCAGTTTTGTATTTTTGCTGGTTTGGTACCTTTTTTATCCATGGAGTTCCACATCTTCAGGCTTTTCCCTCTTAAATTTCTTTAATGTTTATTTCTTGGTGGCTCCAGTGCCTTTTTCTAAACAATAATTTTCTATTTTCTATCTTTCCTATGCTTCCTTCCATCCTATGATAAGTATTCTCTTTTCTATCTGTCACTGTTGTCTTCTCATTTACATGTGTTTCATGCAGAATGCTACATGGAGGCCAAACACTATACTTGTAATGCTCTTCAGTCATTAGTGTCTAAGGCATTAACTCTGTTTTTGAGATGGTGTCTAAATTTAGGTAGGATACCTGTACATAGACCAAGAGGCATTTGTTCAAACAGAACAAGAGAATGGTTTAAAATGAGTAAAGGTGTACACCAGGGTTATAGTCTTGCACAACACCTATTCAATCTGTACCTTGAGCAAATAATCCAAGAAGCTG
>NW_006408579.1:13516091-13517816 GCF_000296735.1 Chrysochloris asiatica
GCATTGTACTTCAAGATAGATCTTGAGATGTTCTGTTTGACAATGAATGCTATGTTATTCCTCTTAAATTTGGTGTTCTCAGCAGTGTAAGGAGTCCTGGTATGGCACTGCAGGATACTATGCTGGACTGCAAGGTAAGTTTGAGCCACAAGGTGGGCAGTTGAAACCTACCAACTGCTCCTCAGAAATGTTATTCAGGGTCACTATGAGCATTGTAACAACAGCATTGTAAACTATATGATTGTCAGATTCAAAATGGCCAATACCAGTCCATTTTAGCTTGCTAATGCCTAGGATATCAGTGTTTATGCATTCTATTGCATTTTTTACAACTTCTGATTTTCCTAGATTCATATTTTGTACATTCCATGTTACAATTATTAATAGATGCTTCAGCTGTTTCTCACTATTTGAGTTGTGCCCCATCAGTAAATGATGGTCCCTACAGCTTACTTTATTTGTGTCCTCATGGTCAAGTCTACTTTGAAGAGGCAGCTCTTCCCTCCTGAGTGTCTTTCCAAGCTGAGGGTCTCATCTTCTGGTGTTTATCTAACAACTTGACATTTTTATTCATAATATTTTCAGTGGCTAAACATTCCAAAGTAATCAGCAGATTACAGTAATCTCCTTCTCCCTAGTCTGTCTTAATTTGGAAGCTAAACTGAAACCTGTCTACCATGGGTGACCCTACTGGTATTTCAAATTGGCATAGCTTCAAGCATGACTGCAACACTCAAGTTACCACAGTAACACACTGACATAAAGGTGTTGGATATATATATATATAACATATATACTTCATTTGTCCTGCTCCCCTAGAGAACCCTGCCTAAGACCTTTGGTACTAAGAGTTGAGTGTTGCTGAAACAGATACCTAAAATGTGGAAGTGGCTTTGGAATTGAGTAATGGTTAGAATCTGGGAGAGTTTTAAGGTACCTAATAGTGTAACACTGTGGATTAATATGCTGGACTACAAAGTTGGTTTGAATCCCAAGGCCGGTTGTTCAAACTCACCAGCTGTTCCTTGGAAACCCTATACAGAATTGCCATGGGTAGGAATCAACTCGACAACACTTAACAACAACAACAATAGTTAAAGCCTAGTTTGCCTTGAAGAGATAGTTGGAAGAATTATGGACATCAAAAGTAATTCTAGTGATGTCTGAAGGAAACTAGAAGATCTATAGAGGAAGTCTCTATCATCTTTGAGAATACATGTGGCACAAGCAAAATAAAGTGTGACTAGACATGTGGATGTTAATTGTGACTCTGGTGAGGACTGAAAAGAAAATGAACTTGTGATTGGACAATGGAAGCAAGGTTATGCTTTTTATGCAATGGCAAAGAGCTTGTCTGAAGTATGTTCAAATGCTTGGTAAAAAGTAGAACTTGTAAGTGATGAACTTGGATATCTGACTGAGGAGATTTCTAGTTAAAATCTTAAAGGTTCTGTTTGGTTTCTACTTGCTGCTGATAGTAAAATGTGAAAGAAAAGAGATAGACTTAAAAATGAACTGTGCAAAATCAAAACAAAACTTAAATATTTGCAAAATTCTGTTGTACAAAATAAAGACATGTATCCTAGAACTTTCACCTTGTTGTTGTTAAGTGCTGTTGAGTCAATTCCGACCCATAGCGACCCTGTATAGGGTTTCTAAGGAACAGCAGGTGAGCTTGAACCACAGACGTTGCAGTTCAAACGACTTTGCAGTCTGACTCATTAG
>NW_006408579.1:13533476-13558101 GCF_000296735.1 Chrysochloris asiatica
GAAGTTGGTAGAATTCTTCTATTTCATCTTCACTGGCTTTAGTGGTTGGTGCATAAATTTGAATAATAGTGGTATTAACTGGGCTTCCCTGTGGTGCACGGGTACTATCCTATCACAAACAGTGCTGTAGCTCATGACTGATCTGGATATGTTCTTTTTGACAATGAATGCAACACCATTCCTCTTCAATTTGTCATTTCCAGCATAGTACACCATGTGCTCATCGGATTCAAAATGGCCAATACCAATCTATTTCAGCTCACTAATGCCTAAGATATCAATATTTATGCATTCCGTTTCATTTTTGACAACTTCCAATTTTCCCAGATTCATACTTCATACATTCCATGTTCTGATTTTCAATGGATGTTTACAGCTGTTTCTCTTCATTTTGAGTTGTGCTCCATCAGCAAATGAAGGTCCTGTGGGCTTTTCTCTCATGAGCTTTACTGCATTAGCATTACCACGGTCAACTCAACATTGAGTAGGCAGCTCTTCCCCAGTTGCATTTTGAGTGCCTTCCAACCTGAGGGGCTCATTTTCTGGTACTATATTTGACAGTGTTTCTCTGCTATTCATAAGGTTTTCAGTTACTGAATATATTCAGAAGTAGTTTGTCACGCCTTCTTCCTAGTCTGTCTTTATCTGTAAGCTCATCTGAAACCTGTCCACTGTAAGTGACCCTGCTGGTATTTAAAATACCTGTGGGATAGCTTTCAGAGTCACAGCAACTCACAAGCCACCACAGTACAACAAACTGACAGATGAGTGATAAACTTTACTTCTCAATAGTAAAGTTTAAAACTTGTCTGGTAATGTTCTGGTGGCACTGTAGGGTAAACACTGGACTGCTCACCACAAGGTCACCAGTTCAAACCCACCAGGCAGATAAGACTTTCTGCTCCTTAAAGATTTACAGTTTTGTAAACCCATAATTGTTACTAGTTGGACTTCTAACCTCAAGGTCAGCAGTTCAAAACAACCCGCGGTTCCACGGGAGAACGATGAGGCCTCTCTGAGTCAGAACCAACTCCAAGGCATACTACCACCAACAACAACCCTCATTTACTATAGTAGCAACAATAATAAAATCAGCAAGAAATGAAATGTGTAAGCTCTGTCTAAAGTAAATACTTAATTGCTCCTGAGTATAGAAATGAACAACAAATTCTCTATTCACTAAGCTACCAGAGCTCCTTAACAAATTCTTTAGCAAATGAACAACATATCATGCTTTTGGGTGTTGTTGTTATTGCTAAGTGCCCTCGAGTCATTGCTTGTACAGAGTTTTTCAAGGAGTCGATGGTGAGTTTAAACCACCGACCTTGCTGTTCAAACCAACTTTGCAGTACAGTGTTTATCCTACAGTGTCGCACCTGGATTCCATGTTCTTGGATTACTGTTGTTGTTGTTGCTAAGTGCTGTCTAGTAGGTTCTGACTCACAGCAACCCTGTAAAGGGTTTCTGAGGAGTGACTGGTGAGTCTGAACCATCGACCTTGAGGTTCAGACCAACCTTGAAATCCAGTGTTTATCCTACAGCACCACACCAGGACTCTTGGATAGGAAGGTTTTCTACGGTCAAGAGAGTTTTTAAATGAAATCCAATAAAAACCCTATATAATACCTCTGGAATTAAAGCTGATTCCAAAGTTCATTGAGAAAGTAAAGTAAGTAAGCCTAGACAGAATTCTGAAAAGCGGAGCAACAAGTTGGGCAGGATGGTGAGGGTGCAGGGAAACAGGCAATCTTAGGTCCCCGAGGGCACAACTTCTAAAGAAAAGAGTTTTGCAATCTTTATGAAACTCAAAAATTCACATACCCTTTGATCCAGTAAGTCCACTTGTAAGAATTTATCCTTCATACATCTGCCCATATGTGCAAACTGACATATGAAAAAGGTTATTCATGGCAGAAATGTTTGCAATAGTAAAAAATTGGAAACATCCTTACTATCTGTCATGGTCTGGCTAAATAACTTTATGGCCCATCCATGTAATAGTCTGCAGCTGCACAAAAGAATGAGAAAAGCTCTTTCTGGATTGATCTGGAAAGACTGACAAGACATATAGCTAAGTAAACAAATAAACAACAACAAACCAATACGATGTTGTCTAAAATATGCTATCATTTGTGTAAAAACAAGAAAAAAACAAAAGCTATATGTTAAATATTGCTTGTATATTCAAAGATATTTTGGGAAGTATTCATCAGAAACTAGTCGTATTCATTACTCCAGAAAAAACAATTTGGCTGGGGGAAAGAGTTGGAGAGAGAGTTTCTACCATTTTCTCCCTTTGAAATTTCAATCACATAAATATATTTACTTATGAAAAAAAAAAAGAAAAGTTAAATCCTTCAAAAAATATATTTTTAAAAGAAATATGAATTTGAGCCTTTCAATTTTAGCTCATGAAACAGCAATAATCTTTTTAAAATTATATATTTCAAATTCGGGGGGAGAGAGAGATAAGATTGTGGGAAATGAAAGGGGGATGATGAGCCATAAGAGAAAAGAGATGGTGGAGAATGAGACTGGAATTATAAGAACCAGAGGAGATCATCAGAGAGCAAGAAAAATTGACAAAGCAGGAATAGGTGGGAGTGTGCATTCAATTCTAGGGGGAATGGTCAGGCAAAACGTTTTTGTAACACTGCTGTTCAATTGGGACATGATTTTTTTTACAGGAGTCTAAGGATTTCCTCATGCATAAAAAGAATGAGCAAACATTTGAGAAATACATGTAGGAACCTAAAGGATGTCCCTTTGACTCTCAAAAGTGGTGTAATTGCTTCATCTGTGTTCTTTGAGAGTTTGCTCTGGACTTATTTAATAATGCCAGTAGGCTATAATGGAAAACAGCATTTATTTTGCTTTGGGGGGACTCCCTTCACTTCAGATAGATATAATTTATGAGACTATACATTATTTTGCCATTATTTTCAATTCTTCAACAACAGCAAAACACAAAAACTAAAAAACCTCTTAAGAGGAGTCACCTTTAGAAAATGGAAGATAAATAGCAGCCCAATAAAGAAAAATGCATTATGTTTCTGGCTACAGTATTCTGGCTTGGATAACTGCATCTCATAGAATGCTAGCTAGTGTAAGGCAGGGCAAACTTAAATTGGGACCCAGTCAACTTTTGAAGGTTCTTATGTCTGGATTATAAAATAATACAAATTTAATCTTTCAGGGAGGCACAATTATCTCTATTGCCACCTGCTGGTAAATTCATGTGTCATTTACTTCAGTTCCTGGCTTTCCCACCCTGATTAAATGAAGTGAGAATCTTGGAGGTAGATTTGCAGCGAAAGCAGTTTTGCTCTTTCAGAAGAGATTGCTGATTTTCAGACTCGGTGGCTGATGCCTTGGGAGGATGGATTGCGCTAAAACATGTCCTTAAGCACATTGGACAGCTGAAGACTCACCCTTGTTGGTGAAAGATTTAGACAAGATTTCCTCTAGTGGTCCTCCTACCTTGCTAGTTTTTAGTCTACTCCTTTGGGTTTTTCTAAATATAAAAGCCAGTTCTATATTGATATAAACTCTGACTCCATGTGTGTGAGAGTAGAACTGCACTCCATAGGGTTTTCAATGCTTGGTTTTTCAGAAGGAGACCACCAGACGTTTTGACTGTGGTGCCTCTGAGTGAGCTGGAACTGTCAGCCTTTAGATTAACAGCCGAGAGTATCAATTATTTGCACCATCTAAGGATTCCTATCTCCTAGTGTGGCGCTGTAGCATCAACACTGGACTTTGAACCACAAAGTCTACAATTCAAACCCACCAGCTGCTCCTAAGAAACCCCAGACAGGGTCAGTATGAGTTTGAAACCAACTTGACAGCACTTAATAACAACAACAACAAGGACTCCTGTCTAGAACACCACTTTGGTATAGGTTTTTTCCTTGAAATATAACATTACAAAAAATAATCACTCTCATCTAGAGTAATGAATTAATTGTTTTTGTTTGTTTTTTTACCCAAAGCCCAGGACTTCCAAATGAGCATATACCATACACACCCACAAGCATGCATGAGTACATGTATGCAAGTACTTACTTCCCTTTGGTGTGGCTCCGACAAGAATCAATTCACAACTTCCTGGTAGTCCTGGCACATTTTCTTTTGTTTGCAGTAGTATAGAATCCTCACTTTGTCTGGAATTGGAAGTAAATTTTATTTGTCCATCTTCCTGTTGGAAAACATTTGGGCTGTTTCAAATTTGGGGTGATTGTTACTAGACTGCTACAAATGCTAGTGCACAGGTTTCTGTGTGAACCTAAGTTTTCATTTCTCTAGGGCAAATACCTAGAGTGGGGTTGCTGGGTCTCTCATATTTTGAACATGTTGTCAGGTAGGACCAGTCCCTGAAGAAGGACATCATGCTTGGTCAAGTGGAAGCTCGGTGACAAAGAGAAAGACCCTGGTACAGTGATAGCAGCAATGAGCTCAAAAATAACAACAGTTGTGAGAACGGCCCAGGCTCACGCAGTGTTTCATTCTGGTGTGTACAGGGTCCCTATGAGTTGGAACCAACTCAATAGCACCTACCAATGACAGTACAATGGTTTGTGTGTTCTTAACTTTTTAAGAAACTGCCAAATGGTCAAAAGTGGCTTTACCATTTTTCATTCCTACCGGTATTGTGTGATAGCTCCAGTTGTTCTGTATCTGTATCAGTACTTGCTATTGTTTATATTTTTTATTTCAGCCATTGTAATAAGTGTGTACTAGCATCTCATCATAGTTTTAATCTGCATTTTCTTGGTCAGAATCAACTTCATAGCACTTACCAATAAAAACAACAATGTCTAATTAGGAATTTGCTGGCTAATTTTCCTGTGCTTATTTTCCATTCATATATTCTCTTTGGTGAAATGTCTATTGAATTATTTTACAATTTTTTTTTCCCTTTGGGTTGTTTGTTTTCTGTTGTGTTTCAAGAATTCTGATATATTCTGAATATGTCTTTTGGGGAAGTAGCTCTTGAATCAGTTATTTTGTTCTAGTCACTTCTTGGTTTACATATTTGATGCACAGTAACTCTTTATTGACATTCTGGTGTGACTCTGTAGGATAAGCCCTGGACTGCTAATTGCAAGGTCAGCAGTTCAAACCCACTGGCCATTCCTTAACAACTTAACAACAACAACTCTCTGTTAACTAAGCTTTTCCATTAACCAGAGCTACGGGTGTTATGGGAGGGACCAGTCACTGGAAAGGGATATCATGTTTGGTGAGATGGAGGGTCAGAGAAAAAGAGGAAGACCCCCAACAAGATGGATTGGCAAAGTGGCAGCATCAATGGGCTCAAGTGTAGCAGCAATTGTGAGGTTGGCTCAGGATCGGGCAGTTTTCATATTGTTGTATATAGGGTCGCTATGAGTCGGTAACGACTCGATGGTGCCTAACAACAACAACAACAATGGATATTTTTAGTGATTGTTGCTCTTGTCATTAAGTGCAATCAAGTTGGTTCCAACTCATAGCAACTCTATATAATGTTTTCAAGGAGTGACTGATAGGTTTGAACCACTGATCTTGTGGTTAACGGTCTAGTGCTTATCCAACTGTGTCACACTGATGATTAGATATGTTCTCAGGAGGTACAGAAGGAAAGCTGGTGAATTGTGCAGTCTGAGTCTGGAAAGGGTCATTTGGCTTGGTAAATTCGCCATGGTTCAGAGTTTTAACTTAAGCTTTGAAGGCTCAAAAATGTGATCTGGCCAACATCCAAGAGCTGATCTGACTGAGGACACTGATTCACACTAACAAAGCCCCCAATGTACAAGGCCAATTTACAATGTACACGGCCGGGGTGGCAGCCTCTGCCCAAGGAAATCTCTGGTGCCTCCTTCTCATGTAGATCCATTATGATAGTCATGAGCTTTCTTGGTAACCTTGGAGCTGTAATTCACCATATCAGTGGTTTCGTTCTGTTGTGCATAGGGTTGCTATGAGTTAGAAGTGACTCATTGGCATCTAATAACAACAACAACAACCATACCAATGAATCTGATGACGTTTTTACTGGGCCATAATGAGAAAAAAAAACACAAGCATAATCTAATTAACTTTTCTTAATTGCTTGAACTGAAAGAGATATCTTTTTTTTCTGGATGTTGTATCCCTTGTATAACTTTGTTGGATTCTGCATGCATTCATTTCTTTAGTGTATAGTCATATTTTGCTGGCCTGGTAACCACTTTGAAAGTGAAAAAGCCTCCTCTTGCAATTCTAACACCTTGGGAGATGCCTCACAGACCCTCTCCAATCAATATATGTCTACATCAATTGGCATTCAAGATCTTATACAATCTGATCCCTAATATCCATTTCATTTCAATGCACTTTTCCACCTAAAGTCTCTCGAAGTAAACTGGTTGACTTGCAACTTATGGATGCTGTGCCTTTTCTTGTCTTTGGATGTTTGTTTATACCATTTCTAGAACATCTCTGCCCTTTTCCTAATGAATTCCATACTCCAAGACCCACTTCAAATCTGTTATTTTCCTTAATGCCTTCTGAGCCAGAAGTGACTGTTTATGATTTCTCTGGATTCCTGCTGCATTGATCATCAATACCCAAAGCAGCCAGCCTGTTATTTTTCCATGTGAAAACTTGTACAGAAGGTAAGCCTATGAAGGGTAAGACCAGGGCCCATCTTTTAGAAATCTTAGCAGGTCTCACAATACCATCAGTTGTGGTCAAGTCCATTCCAACTCAGAGCAACCCCACATGTGTCAGAGTAGAATTGTGACCCACAGGGTTTTCAGTGGCTCTTGTTTTGGAAGTAGGTTGCCAGGTCTTTCATCTGAGGCACCTCTAGATGACCTCTAACGTCTAACCTTTGTGTTAGAAGCCAAGTGTGTAAACTATTTACACCACACAGGGACTCCACTTCTCACGGTAGGTACTCAGTAAAGATTTGTCAAGTGAATGAATAAAGAAATGAATTATGAAAAGTGGTATATTTAAATTCTTGCACTAGAATTCCTCTTTCCACCCTTGGTTGCCTATCCACTTTGATGCTTGAACACCCTTGTATACACACACACCATACAAATATACAGATTGAGGGCTCCCTTGGGCTATCTCCTCAGATGTGGGCGTCTGTGTTAGAGGCCAGCACTTCAGCATGCCCAGGCAGAAGGAAAAACAAGCAGGTACTCCCAACCAAGGAAGTCATTTACAGCTCCTCCCATTATTGCTGGCTGAATCTTATTTAACACAGAGAACTGGAAGCAATAACTCAAGTGGCCAGCTATTAGCAAGTTCTGTTATCAAAACATATACCAGGTCTTTAAAAATATAAAACTATAAACCCCAAAATTCTACTCCTGACTTTACATATTTCTGTAGTAGAAGTCTCCTTTTGCCTCTCCCCTTTGGACCATTAAAGATCATGTAGTTAAACAGCTTGACTACTACCCAAAACGTTAGAGGCTCAAGTTCACCCAGAGGCACCACAGAAGAAAGGTCTGGATATCCATTCTGTAGCAAAATTAATAAGTATATTTTGGTGTGTTCATTCAGTGAAATACTACACAATAATTTTTTAAAAATTGAACAAACTACTTCTATATATGGCTGGGTTTTACAGCTGGATTGTTCAGTGGTAGAATTCTTGCCTGCCGAGTAGGAAACCCAAGTTCCATTCCTGGCCAATGTACCTCATGCCCAGACACCAGCTGTCTGTCATCGGTGGTTTGAATGATGTGATTCTGTACAGGTTTCACTAGAGCTTTCAGACTAAGATGGGCCGGAAAGAAAGGACTGATGATCTACTTCCAAAAATGAGCCAATGAAAATCCTGTGGCTCATAACAGTCCAACCTGCAACCAATCATGGACATACCTCAGGAGCAGGCTTTCTGTCATTCCCTTGTGCATGGGGTTGCCATGAGCAGGAAGCTGACTCTAAGGCAGCTAACAACAAAACTGAGTACAGAGTACCGAGTTAAAGAAGCCAGACACGAAGACTGTTGCTATTGTTAGGTGTCATTGAGTCCTTTACAACTCATAGCAACCCTACAAACAAAAAACAGAACGAAGCACTGTCTGGTCCAGCCTGCACCAGCCTCGCAATTGCTCTGTTTGAGCGCATTGTTGCTGCCATTGTATTAGTCCATTTCATTGGGGGTCTTCCTCTTTTATGCCAACCCTTTACTTTTCCAAGCATGACATCCTTCTCCAGGGACTGGCCCCTCCTAAAAACATGTCCACTATGATCCACACAGTCAAATGCCTTTGCATAGTCACTAAAACACAAGGAAACATCTTTCTGGCATTTTCTGCTGTCAGCCATCTGAGGTCAGCAATAATAGCTCTATTTCCATGTTCTCTCCTGAATCTAGCTTGAATTTCTGGCAATTCCCTGTTGCTGGACTGCTGCAACTATTTTAAAATTATCTCCTGCAAAATTTTACTTGCTTGTGATATTAATGACATTGTTTGATGATTTCTGCAATCCATTGGTCACCTTTCTTTGGAATGGGCAAAAATTCCTGAAGTCTTGTTTTCCAATCAATTGACCAAGTAGTTGTCTTTCAAATTTCTTGACATAGACAAGTGAGCGCTTTCAGTACATCAGTTTGTTGAAGCAATTCAATTTGTATTCCATAAATTCCTGGAGTCTTGTGTTTGTCAATGCCTTCAGTCAGCTTGGACTTTTCCTTTTAGTACCATCAGTTCTTGACAACTGTCTTGAAATAGTTGATCATCTACCAATTCTTTTTTGTACAGTGATTTTACGTATTCTCCTATCTATCTATCTATCTATCTATCTATCTATCTATCTATCTATCTATCTATCATCTATCTATGTATTTTTGATGCTTCCTGCATCATTTAATGTTTGCCCATAGAATCCTTCAATGTTGTAATCCAAGGCTTGAATTTTTTTTTTTTTTCATTCCTTTTAGCTTGAGAAATGCTGAGTATGTTCTTCTCTTTTGGTTTTCTAACTCCATGTCTTTGCACTTTTCATTATAATACTTTATCTTCTACAGCTTCCCTTTGAAAATTATTTTCAGCTCTTTTACATCCCCATTTCTTCCATTTGTTTTAGCTTCTCTACATTCAAGAGTAAGTTTCAGTCTCTTCTGACATCTATTATTGTCTTTTTTTTCCCCTAAGATTCCAAAATTTTAATTTATTCTAATAGGGTTAAGACTGTATTTTTTTAAAAGTCAATATATCTAGAATTACAGATCATATCAGGCATTAAAAATGTAGAAATAAATAAATATGCTTTTCAATTTGGATACACTATAAGATATACGATCTAAACAATTTCTAGATGGAAAAGCAACTTCAGAGTTCTTCCTTTTACATTATAAAGTAACAGAAAAAAAATTTAAATGGTTTAGATTTTAGGATTAAGGGCACTAAAATCAGTTTTGTCATCTAAAATTTGTATCTGGTCCATATAACTAAATTTAATGGTATGCTGACTCATGGTCTTGTCTTCTCTTTAAAAGGCTTCAGAACCTGTCATTTGAAAGTTACATTGATAGAGAACACAATTGTTGTTATGTGCCATTGAATCGGTTCTGACTCACAGCGACCCTATGCACAACAGAATGGAACATTGCTTGGTCCTGTGCCATCCTCACAATTGTTACATCTGAGCTCATTGCTGCTGCCGCTGTGCCAATCCATTCTGTTGAGGTTCTTGCTCTTTTCCACTGACCCTCCACTTTACCTAATATGAGGTTCTTCTCCAGGTACTAGTCCCTCCTGATAACATGTCCAAGTATGAGAGAGAACGACAGTAGGAATATGAAAACAAGTTTTGCTTCGTAGGATTTTCTAGGTTACCAGGAGCCTTCAAAAAATGCATGGAAAAATGTAATTAAAATACAGAATTTCACTATGAACTTTTTGGAGCCCATTTATACAATGTCCATATCAGCTTTACTGAATGCTAATAAAAATGAAAACAGGACAAAATATGATTGTAGAATACTGCTTTAGAAAAACATTGCAGAGAATCATATTCCTTAATTTTTTCCCATTTGCTTCAGTATTTTCCTGATTCATTCATACCATAGAGTTTATATTTTAAAATAACAAGTCTATGACTTGTACATATTGAATCTCACAACATCAATACATTTGTTACACTTTGAGATTAGTTTTTGGATTACTGTGGTTCGTTCTCTAATTCTCATGATTGTTTCCGGGAATTCAGTGAAACTTCCGTCATCGACAATAAGAGCATCTCTAAAGCCCTGAGGTGTGATTTGAAAGAGTATTGTGGAGTCCTTCTGGCTTGGTGATATGTACAATGCTGCCAACCTCTGCTTTTGGTCTCAGTGAAAGATCAGCCATATTGTAGCAGCATGTCCCCAACTTTCCCCTAACACAGGAATCAAGGAGGCTTGATTTCTATCAATCTTTGTTGTTATTTGATTGGTTAAAATTACAGCTAATCTATGATTATTTGCAAGGCTGATCAATTGCTGGGCAAGGCCATTTAGTAACCAGGTACGAAGGAAAAAGTCATCTAGGTCATGATGAAAAGGAAAAGCAATGCTATCCACAATCACTAATAGAAACTTTGAGTGATCTAAGAGGAAGTCTGGAAGAAGATAAACTTGTGCCAGTAGCTTTGTGTAGTAACGACAATGAAAATAATAAATATGGGAAAGAATATTTTCAAGAGCGAAATCCTCCAAAGCTTTCTGGAACTCCCTTCCCACGTGTGTTCCTGCTAAAAGCTGAAAGTGCTGACTGCGGGCAGTAGCAAGGTCTACCACTCTATCAACCATAAAACTCTGTATCAATAAAACTTGTTTCTCCAAAACATTCTGCCACTCCTCCAAAACATTCTGGTATCTGCACATCTACTGCCAACTGCATACTGACTCAGATGTACCAACATGTCTTGGTATATTTGTAAGATGCTCTCTTCTTATTACTTGCAGTGTTTCTAAGGCTTCTTCTTTAGATGTCCCAACTTCTTTTCTCAGCTCAGAAGGTTTCACCTTTAGGAGTTTCTCAGCAGTCTGAAAACCTGCAGACACCAATTTCACCCACACCGCTGGGGACAATGGGAAGCTCCCTAAATCCTGCTGCATTTCAAAGCAAGATGTCTATGCACACAGCCTATGACAGCTAAACCTAGGCTGCACAAGTCTTCTGTCCTTTCTTTTAAATGACTTTGACTTTCTTTCTCTATAACGTTCTTGATGTCATCCCACACTCTTCTGATCTTCTGTCCCTAGAGTCTAATGCATCAAATCTTTTCTTGAGATGTTCTCTAAATTCAGGTGGAATATATTCAAGATCATATTTTGGCTCTCGTGGAGTTGTTTTTTCATCAGCTTGAGCCTAAACTTGTGTATGAACAGTTGATGGTCTGTTTCACAGTCTGCACATGGCCTTGCATTGGTTAATGATATTGAGCTTCTTGATACCCAACCCCCATGTAGTCAATTTGATTCCTGTGAATTCCGTCTGGTGAGATCCATGTGTGTATGTATGTGGTTGTTAGGTGCCATCAAGTCAGTACCAACTCATAACAACCTTATGCACAGCAGAACGAAACACTCCCCAATCCTGGGCCAACCTCACTATTGTTGACACGCTTGAGTCCATTGATGCTGCCACTTGGCCAATCCATCTCGCTGGGGGTCTTCCCCTTTTTCTCTGACCTTCCATCTTACCAAACATGATATCCTTCTCCAGCGACTGGTCCCTCCTGACAATATGTCTAAAGTATGGGAGATGAATTTTGGCCATCCTGGCCTCCAAGAAGCATTCTGGATGCACTTCTTTTGGCAGCCCACGGCACTTTCAATATTCTCCTCCAACACCATAACTCAAATGCATCAATTCTTCTACGGTCTTCCTTATTCACTGTCCAGCTTTCGCATGCATATGAGGTTATTGAAAATACCATGGCTTGGGTCGCGCACACCTTAGTCCTCAAGCTGACATCTTTGCTCTTCAACACTTTAAAAAGGTCTTGTGCAGATTTGCCTAATGCAATATGTCATTTAATTTCTTGACTGCTGCTTCCATGAGTGTTGATAGTTGTTCCAAGTGTATGTATGTACACCTTTTATGTTGTTGAAACAAATGTATTTGCAATAAAAAGTCATTGATCTTACAAAATTCTATCATGCATTCTCCAGCATCGTTTCTATCACCAAGGCCATGTTTTCCAACTATTGAACCTTCCTCTTTGTTTCCAACTTTTGTATTCCAATCACCAGTAATTATCAATGCATCTTGATTGCATACTTGATTACTTTCAGACTGAAGAAGTTGATTACGCTTCCTCTTTTTTTTTTTTTTTTTTTTTTTTAATGAGCTGTTGAGACAGTTACAACTCATGGCGACCCTGTATATAGTTTCCAGGGAGTTTCTGGTGGGTTTTAACTGCCCACCTTGTATTTAGCAGTCCAATGCTTATCCTACAACACCACACCAGGACTCCAAAGAAGTTGGTAGAATTATTCAGTTTCATAATTAGTGACTTTAGTGATTGGTGCATACATTTGTACAATAGTGGTATTAGCTAGTCTTCCTTGTTTTTTCTGTTGCTGTTGTTAAGTGCTGTCATGTTGGTTCTGACTTGTAGTGACCCTGTATAGGTTTTCTCAGGAGCAGTTGGTGGGTTTGAACTACTGACCTTGTTTAGCAGTCCAGTGCTTATCCTACTGTGCCATAGCAGGTCTCCTTGTAGACGTATACATATTATTATATCGCAGACAGCATTGCACTTCAAAATAGATCTTTAAATGTACTTTTTAAATGATGAATGTGGTGCTACCCCTTTTCATTTTGTCACTGCAGGAATCAAAAACCACACTATTGTAAGATTCAAAATAATCAATACCAGTCTCACTAACGTCTATGAAATCAAAATTTATATGTTCCATTTCATTTTGACAACTTTCAATTTTCCTAGATTCTTACTTTCTACATTTCATGTTCTGATTATTAATGGATGTTTCTACTCATTTTAATTTGTGCCCCATCAGCAAATGAAAGCCCCAAAAGTTTTGCTCCATCTATGTTGTCATTAAGGTTAACTCTATTTTATTTTTTTAGTTTTTATTGTGAATTGAGCGATAGTTTACATGGGAGAACATTGGTTTTACACTCCTTATTTCATCGCAATGATTACAATCCCCTCCATGGATCATCATTCAACAGTATTTGCTTCTATTCCTTATTTTCTTTTTTTGGGGATGTACACAAAAACACTCAGGAATATATAATCATTTAAACAAACAAAGAGCACACTCTGTAAGCCTGCCTCCTGGCCACCAGCATTCAGTCTTTCTCTTTCCATGAGTCTAGAGTCCTCAACTGCTGTGTGTCATCATCTCTGCCTCCATCTCTGATGTTGCTGCTTCTCTGGATAGGGTCCCACATTCCGCTCATGCTCTGCTCCTTTGATGGTCCTGGGGTCCTCTGTTTCTGGAATGTAATATTAACAACTGCTACCCTTTATGTTACAAAACTTCTGCTTTTATAGTTGTGACAATCGCAATTAGTCATGAAAACAATTACTCACTACTAAATCATAAGAATCTTATCTGCATCTCCTTTCACCAGACCCATCTAGACACGATGAAAATTATTCATTGAGGGTTCTACCTTCCCCTGAACACTCTGAAACTAAATTCCCTCTTGAAACCTTGTAAGCCAGTCACTTCATGCCTTTATAGCCCTCTCATTTTAAGTAGCCAATGTCTAAGTAAGGTCAACTCTATTTTAAGGAGACAGTTCTCCCCCAGTCATATTTTGGGTAACTTCCAATCTGAGGGGCTCATCTTCTAGCACTGGATTTGACAGTGTTCTGCCGCTAGTCATAAGGTTTTCAGTGACTAACAAATCAAAAGTAGTCTGTCTTAGTCTGGAAGCTCTGTTGAAACATCTACCATGGGTGACCCTGCTGGTGGATTTTAAATATTAGAGGCATAACTTTCAGTATCACAGGACTATACAAGCCACCACAGTATGACAAACTGACAGATGAGTGGTCTGTCCATTTGGATGACATTCAAGATCAAGCAAAACTAATCTATGGTCATAGAAGTCAGAATAGGGTAAGAGGAGATTTCTAGGGTGCTGGAAATATTCTGTATCTTGATCTTGGTGGCGATTGCATGTTTTCACTTATGTCATTGAATTTACACTCAGGACACAACACTTTATACTCTGCATGTTTTACCTCAATTTAAAAAAATTTCAATGATGTAACAGTAATAAAGATTTGTTATTGCTGTTGTTAAGTGCTGTCAAGTTGGTTCCAACTCAGTGACCCTGAGGAGTGGCTGGTGTATGGTCAGCCAGCCTTTCAGTTAGCAGTCCATTGCTTATCCTACACAGGACTACCATTCTAAAATAACAATCATGTAACTTTTTATGTATTTTTCCAGTTTTTTTGAAACCCTCTCATATATATAATTTGTTTTTATACAGTTACAATCCCAATGTGTTTCTTGTTTGTCTTTATGTATCTTCCAGAAACATTTTACTACAAAGGTATTTTTGTTGTGTGTTGTTGAGTGTATTCCAATTCATAGCAATCCTATAGGACAGAGTAAAACTGCCTTATAGGATTTCCTAAGTGGTATTTTTTACAGAGTACTGTAGGATAAACACTGGACTACAAACTACAAGGTTGTTGGTTCAAACCCACTAGCCAATCCTCGAAAATCATTTACAGAGTGAGTCCCGGTGAGTCAGAACTGACTTGCTGGTACTTAACAACCTGTACATTTACATCACAGAGTTAAATAAACTTTCATGTGATGCTCGTGAATAACCATCTTCAGGATGCCAGTCTTCACTGGGCTGCAGAGGGGTGGGAAACAGCAAGGAATTCACAGTAACCACAGGCCACAATCTGACAGTAGTTTGTTTGCATTCTTAAAATAAAGTAGAACTATGAGTTTATTTATTGTCTTTTACCTTTTACTCTAAAAATGAGTGCTAGTTAAATAAATATTCCTATAAAACCAGTAGCCATGGAGTTGATTTTGACTCATGGAAACCCTGTGTGTGTCTGAGTAGTACTTGCTCCATAGAGTTTTCAATGGCTGATTTTTCAGGAGATTGCCAGGCATTTCTACCAATGCATCTCTGTATAGATTCACACCTCAACCTTTTGGTTAGCAGTGAGTTCATCAAGTGTTTGCACCATCTAGGAATTCCACTTGATTGTACTGTTGATGAGATGAGGTTATTAAAAATACCATGACTTGGTTTAGACACACCATAGTCCTCAAACTGACATCTTTGCTTTTCAACACTTTAAAGAGGTCTTATGCAGCAGATGTGCCTAACTCAATAATATATTGGTTGAGTTCTTGGCTGCTGCTTCCATGAGTGTTGATGGTTGATCCAAGCAAAATGATGTCTTTGACAAGTTCAATATTTTCTTCATTTTTATGGATTGTATTTATTGGTCCAGTGCTGAGGATTTTTGTTTTCTTTACATTGTGGTGCAACCCATAAGAAAGACTGTAGTCTTTGATCTTCATCAGTAAGTATCTTCACTTTCAGCAAGCAAGGTTGTACCATCTGCATATCGCAGGTTGTTAATGAGTCTTCCTCCAATTCTGATGCCACATTCTTCTTCATATAGCCCAGCTTCTCAAACTATTTGCTCAGCATACAGACTGAATAAGTATGGTGAAAGAATACAACCGTGGTATAACCTTTCCTAATTTTAAACTATTCGGTGTCCCTTTGTTCTGCTCAAACAACTGCCTATGTGTCTATGTGCAAATTCCTCATGATAACAATTAAATGTTTCAGAATACTCACTCTTTGCACTGTTGTCCATACCTTGTCATGATTCACACAGTTGAAAGCCTTTGTGCAGTCAATAAAGCACAGGTAAACATCTTTCTGGTATTCTGTGCTTTCAGCAAAGATCCATCTGACAACAATGATATCCCTTGTTATGTGTCCTCTTTTGAATCCAGCTTGAATTTCTGGCAGTTCTCTGTCAATGTACTGTTGCTGCAGTTTTTTAAATTATCTTCAGCAAAATTTTACTTGCATGCAATATTAATGAAATTGTCCAATGATTTCTGCATTCCCTTGGATCACCTCTATTTGGAATGGGCACAAATATGGATCTCTTACAATCAGTTGGCCAAATAACTGTCTTCCAAATTTCTTGGCAGAGATGAGGGAGTGCCTCCAGTACCACATCAGTTTGTTGAAATATTTCAATTTGTATTCCATCAATTCCTGGAGTCTTGTTTTTTGCCAATGCCTTCAATGCTCCTTGGACTTCTTCCTTCAGGATTGTTGGTTCTTGATCGTAAGTTAGCTCTTGAAATGTTTGAACCTCAATCATTTCTTTTGGGATAGTGACTCTGTGTATTCATCTTCTTTTGATGCTTTCTGCATCATTCAATATTTTGCCCATAGAATCCTTCAATATTTCAAGTTGATGCTTAATTTTTTTCCCCTCAGTTCTTTCTGCTTGAGAAATACTGAATATGTTCATCCCTTTTGGTTTTCTAGCTCCAAGTCTTTGCAGATTTCATTATAATATCTGACACTGTCTTCTCAAGCTGTCCTTTGAAATTTTTTTATTCAGCTCTTTTATGTCCTCATTTCCTCCAATTGCTTTATGTTGTCCATCGAGCCAGTTTCAACTCATACCAACCCTATATAGGATTTCCAAGGAGTGTCTGGTGAGTTTGAACTACCAACCTTGCAGTTCAAACTGACCTTGCAGTCCAGTGCGTTATCCTGCAGTGCCACACCAGGATGAGGTTGAATTAAAGAGATACTTTAATTCTAACCCCTTTTGAACAATGACAGATATACAAAAACAATCAACAATGGCAAGTGTTAGCATTTTCTGAGCTCACGTAACAGAAGGTTTTGTTGTATTAACTAGAAATGCCTACTGAATTCATTCTTGGCCTCTTCAAAAATGTATTTCAAAAATATGTGTATAGTATGATCTCAACTATGCAATGAAAAGATAGAGCAAAGACTGGAAAAAAACTATACTAACATGGTTGACTGTGGCTGATAAATCACTTTACCATCGCTTATTTCCCCCTACTTCTTTATGCTTTTCAATACTTTATAAATTTTCTATTATTACTCTGATTACCTGGGAAAATACTGAAATTAGAAAAATAATGTAAGGAGATTACATTGTCCCATGGGGAAAACTTGTTTTTAACCTAATTTATCTTGGTGTGGAAATGTGGTATAAAGCACTGGACTGCAAGGCCAGTTTGAACCACAAGCTTGGTGGTTCAAACTCACCAACTGCTCTGCTCCTTGGAATCCTATTAGGGAACTTAGGAGTTGGGACAGACTGGAAGGCACTTAACAACAACAAAAGGAGGATAATTAATCCCTCAACAGGCTGTGTGAGCATTAACTGACGAAACATAATTAAAGCACCTAACACAAAGCATAATGTTGTTGTTGCTGTGTGCCGTAGAGTCGGTTCCGACTCATAGTGACCCTGCACAGGGTTTCCGAGGCTGTAAATCTTTACGGGAGCAGAACGCCTCATCTTTCTCCTGCGGAACCACTGGTTGTTTCGAACTGCTGACCTTGCAGTTCACAGCCCGATTCGTAACCACTACGCTACCAGAGCTCCTTAATAGTAGGTAATCAAAACTCCTGGTGTCCTGGTGTGGTGCTGTGGGCTAATGCGTCAGACTGCAAAGTTGTTTGAACTACGAGGTCGATGGTTCAAGGTCACCAACTGCTCCTTGGAAACCCTATACAGGGTTACTACGGGTCGGAATTGACTCGACAGCTCTTAACAACAACAGCTGTCAAAATTCCTGATGTGGCGCTGTAGGATCTACACTGGACTGCTTAACTGCAAGGTTGGTGGTTCAAATCCACCAGTTGTCCCTTGGCAGTCCTATGCAGGGTCTTGATGAGTCAGAATCGAGTCCATAGCTTTAACAACACTCACAATAAAAAATTGCTAAGCACATTCACTTATGTCTGCTATGACTAGTTTTGAAAATGAAGCGACTCCTTTACTGGTACCTTCGTCACAGCCTGCCCATACATTATTTGTTGCTCACCTTCAACAGTGTCTGAGAACTGCCTGACCAACATTTCAAAAGATTAATGCAGTCTTAAGCCCAATTGTTGTTGTTAAGTGCCGTGGAGTAGGTTCCGACCTATAACAACCCTGAACAGAATTTCCGAGGTTGTAAATCTTTATGGGAGCAGAACACCTCATCTTCCTCCTGCGGAGCAGCTGGTAGTTTCGAACTGCTGACCTTGAGGTTTGCAGCCCAATTCGTAACCACTACGCTACCACAGCCCCTTAAGCGCAATTACATGAATGTAAATAATGGAATGATGTGGTCTAACACAGGCACATTTGTTTTTGATTTGGAAAGACCAGAGTTTAAATTTTACTCATTACTAACCGTGAGATCATGGTCAAGTGACTTAAGTTTTTGGAGTCTTGACTTTTCTCATTTTTGGTAATTCTAAACAACATCCATTGAGTTCTTATTATACCCCGGACACTGGGCTAAGTACTTTATATACATTACCTCATCGAATTAGTGCAGGAGCCCTATAACATATGACTAACAGTCCCATTTTACAAATGAGTCAGAGATAAAGCAATCGGCCTAAGGTCATGCAACTGGCTGTTGGTAGAATTTGGATTTTAATCCAGGAACTGTGACACTAAAGCCTGTACTTGTAACTATTACACTGTAAATGTGTCCATTTGTAAATTGGACATATGAATGAATGCAAGCTTAAGTGAGATTGTTGTAATGAGTAAATGACACAACTGTAAGATGCCTGATGCATAGAAGACACTCAATCCATGTTGAAGATTAAACTAGGCACTCGAGCCTTAGAAGGTATACACTGAATTTCAGTTTTGGCAGACTCTTTGGGAAGCTTTGCATTTACTTTGAAGAAACTTGCTCAGTATTTACAGGGCTCACTAAGTACGAGTACTTAATAGAGTGAAACCTATGAGGGCTGAAACTCACTGGGACTATCTTGTTTTTCCAGGTCTCAAAAATGTTCTACCTTCAACACAGTACAGTCTGACCGATTTTCTAGCTCCCTCTATTAGGAGTCCTGGTGTGGTGCTGCAGGATAAAGCACTGGACCAAAAAGTTGGTTTGAACTGCAAGGTCGGTGGTTCAAACTCACCAGCAGCTCCTCAGAAACGCTATACAGGGTTGCTTTGAGTCAGAACCAACTCTATGGCACTTAACAACAACAACAGCTACTGTTAGGGGAAAATCTTTGAGTATTCCTTCTCTGACAGGTTTCTGTCTTACGTAAATTCCAGCTGTTGCAGGTTTTACTGTAACTATTTGTTGAATTTGTACTATGTTGTAGTATCATTTTATGAACAATAAAATCTATAGGGAGACCTGTTGTTAGAACAGTTTGCTTGGTTACAAACTTTACTTCAGCTAAAACTACACCTTCTCTAGTTAGTTTCTTAAACCTGGTTAGTTTAATTCTTTGCTTTTCCTCACTTACTAGTCCAAGATTTGAGTCCTGGTGTGGTGCTGAGGGTTAATGCATTAGACTGCAAAGTGGATTTGAACCACAAGGTTGGTGGTTCAGGCTCACCAGTTGCTCCTCAGAAACCCCATACAGGGCTGGAATGGACTCGACAGCACTTAACAACAACAACTCCAAGATTACTAATGCTAGAGTTTCAGTTTACTGGGATACATCCATTTAATTTTTTTCTTTAACAAAATCCTTATGCTTTGAAATTGGTCATTGATGCACATTCATATACAATTAAGAGATTTTGCTCTTTAACCTCTTTAAAATAAATTAACAAACCAGCCCAAACTGTGCTCCATCAGAAGATCCTGGGAGGGTGGGGTGCTGCTCTGCACTTGGGGGTGGGCAGAGACAGACAAGGTCATTGTGCTCAGACCAGAAAGCAGTAGACTACCACAGAACAAAAGGTGGGAGGGGGAAGAGGAAGAAGGAGATTGGTGCTCCCAGAACAGAAAAACAACCTGTGCTCACAGGAAGGCCTGCAAGGTTGGATTCCTCTCCCGGTAATACAAATGCTCCTTTCTCCTGCTTGCCAGTCATTATCCCATAACTTATTCCAGAAACAACTTGCCAGTAGGCTAATGTTCCTGCCTTCACTAGACTGTGAGTTCCTGGAGAGCACGAACCATGTCTTATTCATTTTGTTGTGTTCATCCCACGCCCACACGCCAGGCCTGACATGTTAAGGTCTCCTTGATGATACTTGCTGAGCAAGTGATACTTGAGGAACTGGGACTTTCTGAAAGCTACATACAACTTCTGCCCCTGCTCCACCTGAGGGAATGGGTTACTAACTTTTTCGTTCACACTCAGAGTCATTTGCAACTGTTTTCATCTCTCATTTGATTCTTCTGTTGTTCAAAGAAGTTGTTGTTTAGCGGCTCAGTCAATGATCGTCCCAGCTCCTATGTACAATGTAGAAAGACTATTTAGGGTTGGTTTGCCTGAAAGGGTGAAGGCTAATGCCTAAATCAGAGGGGGGATAATAGATAGATGCTCTGATTCAGTGCTTAGCTCTGCCACACAGGAGCTGTGATCTCTGAAGAGTTTGCTCCTAGCCACAAATCAGAGGGTTACCAGACGTTACAGCACATGGTGGCCACAGCAAGATACACTCTAAGGCTGAAAATACAGTTTGCTCTTAAACTAATCAAGTCCAGATATCACAGATGTGATTACCCATCTATAGAAGGAAGTCAGGAAACTATCCCTAAATGTATGAGTTAAGGACTTGAGAATATCTAAAATACCAACTGAAATGAAGTGGAAGAGAACTCCACAAAGCAGACAGAGTGCTCAGAACTTAACCAAGTGTAGACATTCTGTTTGAAGAAAGTGTCCTGAAAGAGTGCATGTGATTAGGGGTGGGTTGGGGGTAAATGATACATCATAAGAGTAAAGAAAAAGGAGGCAAACATTTTCCTGGATGGAGACTTCCCTGGCCAGAGTGTGCCCTTGATGAAAACTTCTTAACTGGCAAACACTCCTTAAGCTCAATTTTCACCTTTCATTCTGAAGGAATTTGCTGATCGTGAGAAAGTAAATGACCGCACTATTATCTGTTGTCTTTTTCAGAGTAAATTATCAAGCTGGAATTGTGTGTGTATGTGTGTGTGAAATGTCTACATGCACCTGAACAATTCTTCCCTCTGGCTCTCTGGTCTTGGGAAGCACCTGGGGCTTGGGGGAATACCAGGAGAGTCCCGATTCTGAGCCTGAAAGGATTGTGATGGGTCTCTGAGCGCCAGGTCATGGGTAAACTGTCTCTGCCTCACTGTGTACTATAGGTTACGCATACCCTTTTCTGCCCCAACTAGAAGACACTCTTTAAAGACAATGACCATTTCTTTGCTTTTGGCAATGATGTCAGATTTTTTGATTGTTTGTTTTCTCAGTATGGCGAAAGGCATCCTGGTTTCCTTACTCTAATCTGTTGTGAAGATGATCCAAAAGACATGCTTTAATCCACTGTGAGTCTTAGCCCGCCCTTTGAGTGTCCCCATCACATTCACAGGAGGACAATATGCTGTTGGAGTATTATAGCAGCTGAAGGATACTGTTGCTTTCTTTGCAGTCTGACCCTGGGAGGATAGGAGGAGAACATTAGGAAGCAACAGAATCCACCATGAGGCAATTCCCCACAAAGAACTTTAACACTATTTGACATTTGCAGCATCTCACTTTGCTCTGTCCATGAACCTGAACAAAAGCCTGGACTCCCTCTAGGATGCTGAACAAGGGACCTGAAGGGGACAGTCTCAGCTCTCAAGCAGATGCTGCATAGGGTGATTGAAAGCTCTTTGCTATGTGACTGATGTCTGAGATTGTCAAATATCACACTAGAAAATCAGGACCCTGCACAGGGAAAGAACTGATGAAGGAAGAGGACGTGGTCTCAAGGTCTTGCTCAAGGGAAACATCAAAAGATGGGGCCAGATCAAAGGCAGCTAGAGGAAATGACAAGAAACACCTAGTTAGTGGGGTACAAAAAAAATCACAAATAGGGAAGGAAATGCCAAAAAGGAAAATAGTTGAGCTCGAGAGAAAGAAACATCTTTGGTTCCATAGGCACAAAGAAGAAACTATGTCTGCCATTTCTAGTCATGGCAACTCATCAATAATTTTTAGCCTTACGTCTCTTGCTCATTTCTTGGGGAGAAATAACTGGACATAATAAGTGGTATTCTTTGCCTGCAGGACTCTTCATTTTTATGTTAGACATTTCAGTATAGAAATATTTACCCTAAAGCTATTTAGTAAATGTCTTGCTGAAGACCTCAGTATTCACTGTAGAAAGCTTGAACTCCTTTTTAAAGTCAGTGCTTATAAACATGAGCTCACTCAGACTTGCCTTCAGAAAGATGCAATTTATGATAGTACGGGGCAGCAGAAGGTCACACAAAGACAAACATGCGAAGACAAAACAAAACAAAAACATGCAATTATTTAATTTTGTGAGTCATCCTAATAGTAGTCTAATCTTCCAGAGACTTCCAGAATCTGACACACAGAGAGTGGTAACATTATGCCCCTATTTATAGTCAAGTTATTGGCTGCTGTGTGGCATTATAATTGCCTACTCTCCTTCTCAAATTTACCTCTGAAAAGGTGATGACAATCATCAGTTCAGGGACAATTACCTGCCTGTTGATGGATTTGGCCCAGGTGATTACAGGTGCCACACTGTAAACACAATAAATAGTCATAAGAAATGCATCCTCAGGTTTCAACCTACAAAATGGGTCCATGCATACTTTACTAGAAGGACTCCCTACTATTACAAACAAAACATATGCCTAGTTAGATGATCTGTGAAAAATGTATTACAACTGCTATGGTAATAAGAAACTCAAGATACCCTTAGAATCCTACATGGTTTTAATGTAGAAATCCATGTAAGAAGTTTACTATGAATCTCATCAAGGTCCTCCTTGTTGGTTAAGTGTAAAAATTACATTACTTAAGAAAGTTAAACTATAAGTATTTCTAGAGCATGACCTAAAAGTTAGTCTTCTGTTCAGTAATATTGGGTTTAACCAACTCCTTAGGTGCTTTGTCTTTACCTCTCCTTCCTCCTGGAAACCTGAATCCACCCCTCTTCCAGTGTGTGTGTGGGATGGTGGTGGTGGGGAAACTGCTGGAATAGAAGTCCAGGTCTCAGGAAGAACACAGATGCTGTGCCTGGATTGCCCCGTGAGGCTTGCATTTCCATTGTTCCTGCTGCTGAAGCCTCCTTAGCTGATTAAGTCTGAGACTTCTCTCAGGTTTTGTTGGCCCTTGAATGGATCCTCTTCAGTGCTCGCTGGAGTGCAGTCTCATTGAGACTTTCTCTGCCTGCATCTCCCTGTCTCCTGGCCCAGTTCAGCAGATGGATTAATCTTGCTGTAAACTTGGAAGGTTCACATGAAGAAATGCAAGTTGGGGTGGGAAAAGGGATAGCAGACAGCTTCGTTCTAGAGTCTAAACTCCTTATTCTGCACATGGCCTAACTGAGGTCCAGTGCAGGGTCTGGGTCTTGCAGCAGGTTAGAATGAACCTTGACTTCCACGACGTCCCATTCCTCCCTCCGCAGACACAACTCAGAAGGAAAGCTCAAGAGCTCTGCTGCTCCTGCCGTAAAGAGATAACATTGTTACAGTGAAGTGAAGGGCCTGGTGACTAAAATCATGGGTCTTTGTTGGGGGAAGTGTAATAGTCCACAATGTCAATGCGCTGAAAGTGCTGTAGATGCGCAACAAATCATACTGTGCAGAGAGTGCTCACAATGTTTCTTCCAAGACCTGAAAAGCCGTCGTGGAAAGAGCAGCCAAGCTGGCCATCAGACTCACAGATCCCAATGTAAGCTACGCAGCAAAGAAAATAAATAGACGGCCTGTTTTCAAGTTTCATTTGTGCTAAATAAAACCATAAAAGCACACACACACAAAGATGAAAAACCTTTGTGAACAAAAATACATTGTCGTTTTCTTTCCAGTAGCTAAAATTTGGGAAATCCCTAAACGACTAATTGTTTGTTGTTGTTAGGTGCTGTTGAGTCGGTTTGGACTCATAGCAACCTTATGCACGACAGAACGCAACACTGCCCTGTTCTGCGCCATCCTCATAATAGATGCTATGCTTGGGCTCGTTGCAGCTGCCATTGTGCCAATCCATCTTGTTGGGGGTCTTCCTCTTTTTCTCTGATCCTCCACTCTACCAAGCATGATGACTTTCTCCAAGGACTGGTCCCTTCTGATAGTGTGTCCAAAGTATGCAAGACAAAGTCTTACCATCCTGGCCTCTATGGAGTACTCTGGTTATACTTCTTCCCAAACAGATTTGCTTATTTTCCTGGCAAATAAATTTGCTTATTATTTCCTGCTTATTTTTAGTATGCTTCTCCAACACCATAACTCAAATGCACTGATTCTTCTATGGTCTTCCTTATCTATTGTCCAAATTCTTCATGTTTATGAGGTTATTGGAAATGACCAATGTTGTTGTTGTTGTCTAGTGCTGTCAAGTCGGTTCCGACCCATAGCGACCCTGTACAGGGTTTCCAAGGCTGTAAATCTTTACGGGAGCAGAAAGCCTCATCTTTCTCCCGC
>NW_006408579.1:13561131-13569319 GCF_000296735.1 Chrysochloris asiatica
GTATTTTAAACGAATGAATCATTGGTCTTGAAAATTTTGATCATGTGTTCTCCAGCATCATTTCTAGCAATGAAGGCATATTTTCCAAAGAGTGATCCTTCCTTTTTGTTTACAATGTTTGCATTCCTATTGCCAGTATTTATCAATGCATCCTGATTGCATGTTTGATCAATTTCAGACTGAAGAATTAGGCAGAATTCTTCCATTTCATCATCACTGGCTTTAATGGTTGGTGCATAAATTTGAATAATAGTGGTATTAACTGGTCTTCCTTGTAGGCATATGGATATTACCCTATCACAGTGTTGTACTTCAAGACAGATCTTGATATGTTCTTTTTGATGATGACACCATTCCTCTTAAATTTGTCACCCCTGGCACGGTAAACCATGTGACTGTCAGATTCAGAATGGCCAATACTAGTCCATTTCAGCTCACAAATGCCTAGGACATTGATCTCGATGTGCTCCATTTCGCTTTTGACAACTTCCAGTTTTCCTAGATTCATACTTTGTACATTCCATGTTCCGATTATGAATGGGTGTTTACAGCTGTTTCTCTTCATTTTGAGTTGTGCCCCATCAGCAAATCAAGGTTCCGAGGGCTTTACTCCATTTGTGTCAACACAGTTAACTACTGTTTGGAGGCAGCTCTTTCCCAGTCACATTTTGAGTGCCTTCCAACCTGAAGGGCTCATCTTCTGGCACTATGTCTGACAATATTCTGGTGCTTTTCATCATGTTTCAGTACTCAGTATTCTGGTGTTGACAGTGTTCCACTGCTCTTCATAAGGATTCCAGTAACTAAATATTTGAAAGTAGCCTGTCTCTCCTTCTTCCTAGTCTGTCTTCGTCTTGAAGCTCAGCTGAAACCTGCCCACCGTGGGTAACCCTGTTTGCATTTAAGATACCTGTGGCATATCTTCCAGAATCACAGCAACATGCAAGTCACCACAGTATGACAAACTGACAGATAAGTGGTGGGAAGCTAGGAGTCCAAAATCAGGGCACTGGCTCTATGGAAAGGCTGTCTGTCTATGCTAAGGAAAAAATCCTTGTCTGTAAACACCCATTCTAGAGTTCTTCTCAATGTTTCTTGGAGATAAACATTTCAGCACTTGGTGTCTGTCTTTCCCCTAATGTACTTGCTTGCTTTTGTGCTTAATCCCCGGTTCTCATATCTCAAAAGTGATTGGTTTAAGACACAGTGTACACTGATATGATCTTATTAACATAATAAAGAAAATTCTATTTCCAAATGAGATTATAGCCACAGGTGTAGGGGTTAGGATTGCTGTTGTTGTTAAGTGCTGTTGAGTCAGTTCTGATCCATAGCGACCCTGTATAAGGTTTCTGAAGAGCAGCTGGTGAGCTTGAACTGCCGACTTTGCAGTTCAAATGACCATGAGGTCCAGCACATTAACCCACAGCTCCACATCAGGACTCCTTAGCAGCATATATTTTGGAGGGAACATAATTCAAACCAATATTAACAATCGTTGTTGTTGTTGTTAAGTGTTGTTGAGTCAGTTCCGACCCATAACAACCCTGAATAGGGTTTCCAAGGAACAGCTGGTGAGCTTGAACCACCGACCTTGCAGTTCAAACAGCTTTGCAGTCTGGCGTATTAACTCACAGTGCCACACTAGGACTCCATTAACAATTACAGCAACTCTATGTATTGTTGTTGTTGTTGTTAAGTGCCGTCAGGTCAGTTCTGACTCATAGTAACCCTGTATTCTGAGGAGCAGTTGGTAAGTTTGAACCAGCAACCTTGAAGTTAGCAATCCAGTGCGTATCCTACAGCTGTTTGTTTGACAGAACAAAGTGCTGCCTGGCCCAGCCCAGTGCCATCCCCACAATCACTGCTGTATTCTACCCATTTTTGCAGCCACTATGTCAATCCATCTCACTCAGGATCTCCCTTTTTTATGATGACCCTTTATGTTACTGAACACAATGTCTCTTTCTAGGGACTGGACCTTCTTGATCCCATGTCTGAAGCACGTGAGGCAATGTCTTGCCATCCTTGCCTCTAAGGAACATTCTGGCTGCATTTTCTCCAAGGCAACTTTGCTCATCCTTTTCTAAGGCCACTTGTATATTCACTATTCTCCCACACCACAATTCAACTGCATCAATTTTTTTTGTTGTCTTCCTTCTTCATTGTTCCACTTTTGCAAGCCTACGTGATGATTGAAATTACCAGGGGTTACATAGGCACATCTCACTCATCAAAGTAACATCTTTGCTTTGTAACACTTTAAAAGTGATCCTTTGCCCAATGCACTAAATACTTCATTTGATTTCTTGACTGCAGCTACCCAGAGCATTGATTGTTGGTTGGTCCAAGAAAAAGGAAATCCTTGACAACTTCAATTGCTTTGCCATTTTTCACGATGCCCAATCCTTAGCAGTAGGTTAAGTATTAGCACCATATCAGGCATGCAGTTATCATTTACTGCTATTGTAATAGGTATTATTTCAGTTGTTGCTGTTAAGTGCCATCAAATTGGTTCTGACACATAACGACGACCCTGAATAGAATTTTTCTGAGAAGCAGCTGGTGGGTTTGAACTGTCAACTTTGTGGTTCAAAGTCCAGTGCTGATCCCACAGCACCACGGCAGAAGTATTTCAGTAAGTGATAGCATTACATCTTTGTGAAATGACTCAATGCATCAAAGCACCCAAACCTCCTAGCAGTTAGATGAATATTATAGTAAGCATATTGAGGTCTTTAAGAGTACATACCTTCCTTTCAAGTCCTGATGCAGTGCTATAGGATAAGCACTGGACTGGTAACTGCAAGGCTGGCAATTCAAACCCAATTCCATTGGCTCTTGGAAACCCTTTACAGAATCGCTGAGTCAGAACCGACTCGATGGCACACACCAACAATAGCCTTCCTTTCAGAGTGGGATATGATTTGATTACAAAGAGGCAGGACTCATAGGTACTTTTGCCCAGAGGTTGCCTCACATTTTCACCCTTAATTAATAAAAAATAACTTGGTTTTGAAGAGTAGGGCTGATAATCCTTTTCTTTCGGCTGTTTGGGTACATTCTGTGGAGGGAGAAGAATTGTGGGCGGAATGGGAAAGGAGGGAGGTGAAAGGGGTTCAATTAATGAGATCGTTTCTTCTTTGGTTTTTCAGCTGCTTCTGAACTTGTTTTTAACCATGGAGTCCCTCACAAAGCTTTGAACCCTCCCATCACCCTCTCCTCTCAATTCTCAACTCAATCTTCTGAGTCATAAGAGATCAAATCTGATGTTATTGCCCCATTGTGCATAGATTTGGAACCCTCAAAGGAATCAGGGGCTGCCTAATTGGGGAAACTCTGAGAGCCATCATTAATGAATACTCTGGTCTCAGACCTTGGAAAATAATAATAATAAACACATTAGCTCAATTTGTACAGCTTTATCATTTTTCCCACCCTTGCTTGCCCCTTTATTTACCTACCGCAGATTGGGCTTCAATTTTGGGCTTTTTCTTTTCCTAGTTGTTCATGGGATGGTAATTTGATCCTTTTGACTCATTGTTTATTTGTTATATTTGGGGATGTAGGGGAGTGTGTGTGTGTTAGTGAATTTACCAGACCTGCCCCCCCGATTGTGAATGTATGCCCATTAGAGAGTTTGCAACATAGACTCCTTGGGAATAACTAGTGTATTTTGAGCTGTAACTATCTGTTCACATATGAATGCCTGAATATTTGGACATATTTGTATCTACTCTTAGCCAAAAAGAAAAGATTGCCAAGAGAAGCATGTGTGTCCTACATGGGGGTTTCTAGAATGATCTAACTCCCAAATGAATGAAAAAGGAGGCTCTGCTGTTAAAGGACTGTAGTCACACAGCATTATAATTTTCATGGACCCTTTCAGTCCTTTGCCTTCATAGACCCCTTTTTCCATAAAACAAAAAAATATTAAAAATTACATTTTACTACTGCCTTGGTAGAAATTATATTTCTTTATTTTCTTGTGATTTAGTAATAAACTAAAACATTTTCATGGGCCCCAGGACTATCATGAATCTGGGCACTACACCTAGTGGATGCCCCCTGGAGTTGAGACCCAGTTGAGAGACAGTGTGGTGAAGGGGGGGCCCACAGTCCTGCCCACAAACACTCCACCACTTCAGCCTTCCATTCTGACATCCATGTGCTTAGGGATTGCTCAGATACAATCTGTGTTTCTTGTTTAGCAGCAGGGAGAAAGTGTATTGCAGTGGTTAGGAGCATTATTCTTGCAGCCAACCAGACTGAAAGGTGAATTCTGGTTCTTCCACTGTTATGGACAATCATTTACGTTGACTGAGCCTCAGTGTCCTCATCTATAATATGGGGAAAATAGCATATATCTCACAGCATTGTTAGGAGAAACTGAGAACAGAGGGTGGATGTAGAATGCCTTAGACCATACTTAGGCACTTTGACCTGTTATAATTTACTTCTTCCTTCTCTTTTGGGGCTTTGGTGTTATGTGAATTTAATCACTTAGTTCAAAGTACAGGGGAAACTTAGGATAGAGATGTATCCAGGTGAATGAGAGCCAGGTGGTAAAATTTACTTGATGCTGTAAGACACATTGATTGGTCCTTTCCAGGTCTAACTGGCAGATGCCCACACTAGTTTCAACCTTTTCTTCTATTCTTTTGTTTCTTGAAAAAACAAACAAAAGAAAGCAATTTCCTTTTTGTTTATCCTTACTTTTCTTTTTAACTACCTTCCCTGTCACCTAAGTTAGTACGTGTCTATTCTCTACCCAGTAAATAATTCTCCCTTCCCTTCCACCCTGGTAACCATCATAGAATGAAAATCTTTTCTTGACCTTTTACAAGTAGTGTTCTCATACATTATCTGTCCCTTTAAGACTGACTAATTTCTCTCAGTATAATGTCGTCCATATTCATCCATGTTGTGCAGTGTTTTGCAGATCCATCATTATTTCTCCATGTTGCATAATATTCCATTGTGTGTATATAGCAAAGTTTGTTCAACCATTACTCTGCTGATGAGTATCTAGTCTGTCCCCATCTTTTTGCTACTGTGAATAATGCCACAATGAACATGTGTGTGTAAATATCTATTTGTGTCTTGACTTATCTCTGTGGATATATACCAAGTAGAGAGATTGTGGGATCATACAGTATTTGAATATCCAACCTTGTGAGAAAGTACCGTACCATTTTCCATGGTAGCTACAACATTTTACAGTCCCACCAGCAATGTAAGAGGGTCCTAGTCTTTTCACACCCTCTCCAGCACTTGTTTTTTTGTTTGTTTTGAACTTTGTTACTAATGCTGGAGCAAGATGATATCTCATTGTTGTTCTGATTTGCATCTCTCTAATGACTAATGATTGTGAGCATTCCTTCATTTGTTGGCCTCTTGAATGTCTTCTCTAGTGAAATGTCTGTTCATGTCCTCTGCCCACTTTTAATTGGTTTATTTGTCTTCTTCTTATTCAGGTGTTTAACTGAACCCTATGCTATAGTTCTAGACACCTAATTTAGCAGTCCCAACTTTCCTTGGAATCCACCCAGCCCACTATAAGTTTCCATCCCCCAGTCTCTTCTTTCTCTGCTCCTTCCCACTCTAAGGTTACAGTTTTCCATTATAGTTCATGCCCTCCTTAAACTTACATTTCTTGTTTCTCTCAATATTACCATTTTAAATTTTTATTCCTGCATCCTTTCACATATCCTAATTGTAATTATTTGTTTGTTTTTTCCTCTTTATTTACTCAATGCCCAGTACATCTCTTTTAATGTTTCAACTAATGCTACAAGGGAGTTAGAATTAGCTTTATTTTATGGAGTCCCTAGCTAGTAGCATTGATTAATAAGCTTAGTTGCTAATTACATGATGGAAGGCTTGAATCCACCCAGAAGTGTCTCAGAAGAAAGATCTGGTAGTCTAGTTCCAAGAAACCAGCCACTGAAAACCCTATAGAGGACACTGATACTCTGACACACATGAGGTGGCCATGAGTCAGAATTGACTTGATGGTAATGGGTAACTAATAATTTTCCAGATAAGAAGAGAAGTTCAGAACAGTTGAGATACTTCACCACAGTAATATTGATGGAATTCGAATCTATATCTTTTGTATGTCCAAGGCTTGGTTTGCTTTCTCCATTAAGTAGGGCCACGATCCCTTATCTGCAATCCCCAAATCTAAAAAGAGCTTTATAAATCAGGAAAAAAAATTTTTTTCTGCCCTTAAAAATCTCTTTTGGTATCAACCAAACCTAAACTGATATAAGAATGGTTGAAATGCTTACTTATCTCATCTAGTGTGAAAGGGTTAGGACTGTGTAGTGCACTGCTCCTTCTGCTATAACATGCTATTATTCAAAAATTTAAAAAGAAGTAATAACCAGAGAATCCAAACCAGAGAATCCCTGTACAGAACAAACTAAGCAGGGCCCCCTGTGACCTAGTTGTGGCCCTGCACTGTAAGTGAAGACAAGCATGTTCCAACTCTAGACCATTATCCTGCAGCTAAGCCAAAGTGATTTTCCATGTGCAATGATAATGGATTTCTCATCTAGGTTCCAGAAGAGCTGATGGGAATGGGCAAAGCAGCTTTTCCCAATGAGCAACCAGGGATCATAGCAGAGTAGAATAAATCTCTCAACTTGGTTATTGAGGGAGAGGACTGCATCTAGCTATTGACAAGAGGACCAGTTGGGACAACTCATGCAGAAGACAAACTATCCAGTTGCGTGTCCTTTGTTAAGGATGTCAAGGTGTTGAGATTACATGAGACAGGACATTCATAGATGTCTAGCTGAGTGACCCTCAGTAACAATTCTTATCCTTTGTTTTGCAATATTGGGATACACAGAGGTGTACTGGGTTACTAGGGATTGAATTGTATGTCCCCAAAAATGTATGTTGGAAGCCTAACCACTATAGCTGTGAATTTAATCCTATTTGCAAATAGAATTTTCTTTGTTGTATTAGTGAGGACAGATCAGTGTAGGGTGTGTCTTAAGTCTAATCATTTTTTGAGATGTAAAAGAGGCAAGCAAACACAAATGAGGGAAATCAGATGCCACTTGGAGTTTCTCTAGAAATGAGAAACAATAGGGCTAGCGATGCCAAGGCAAGGATTTTCCTCCGGTGCCAACAGAGAGAAAGCCTTCCCTAGAACCAGCACCCCGAATGTAGACTTCTAGCATCCTAAGCTATGAGAAAATAAGTTTTTGTTTGTTAAAGCCACCCACTTCTTACAGCAGCACTAAGAAACAAAGATATGAGTATTCAAAATGGAATTACGAAGGAACTTGCAAAATGCTAGAGCTTGTGTAAGACAGAAATCTGGCAAAGAAGGAAAACTCAAATATTTTCTACTAAAATGAGTGATAGAAACATGGTAAGATCACATACTGTTAAATGCAGAAGATTTGTGAGAGCTGGAAAAACAAGGCAGTCCCTTCTAGGTCAGGTTTTCACAGGTTTCATTGCATACGGGCCTGGGAGAGGGAGACCGTACAGACACCAGATTTGTTTGATTTCTGTAATTTTCCTCCATAGTTCGTAGTGTATTTCATCACTTTCTTCCTGATAAGAGGAACTGACATTTGGCCAAAAGCACAGCCTCTATCCCAGCCCCTGAGGCTTGGAAACCTGACAAGAATGTGACATGGGAAAGGACTCAGGAGTTCTGAAGGTAGAGATCGCTGGTGGAAACCAACTGCCAAGCTGTCATCTGTGAGGCCCAAGAAGGGCTCCTCATCCTTGGGGAGCTGTCAGAAGTCAATTCCTGTGAAGCTGGTGTACATGAACAATCACCAGCAGTCATTTTATCTCAGTGGCTCTAAGCCCTGAGAGTCTCAGGAACCTCATCCAGTGGAGACAAAAATAAGTGAAGAAGGAACTTAGCCATCAAAGCTCTCAAATGAATCCCCAATGTTATGGATCAACTTTCCATCCTTATTCAAGAAAGGGTTTAGCATAGATCTTTGACTGCTCTCTGATGGGGTGACAACATTTCCACATTTGGATTTTGCTTTAGTGAAAACTGTGACCCATTCCTCATTGACAGTGGGGAAACGTTGTGTTGTTGTTAGGTGCCATCGAGTCGATACTGACTCATAGCCACCTTATGCACAGTAGAACGAAACACTGCCCGATCCTGGGCCAACCTCACTACTGTTGCCACGCTTCAGCC
>NW_006408579.1:13569419-13571480 GCF_000296735.1 Chrysochloris asiatica
GGTTCACAGCCCGATTCGTAACCACTAAGCTACCAGAGATAGCAGTGAGAAAAGATACAATGTCCACAGTTATGACAGAGCTGAACTACTTATTAGTGCTGAGAACGTCAGTAAATTATTAAATGTCTTCAAGCTTCAATTTACTTCTCTATAAAATGGGCATTTAGACAGTGTCTACTTCATGGAACTGTGAAGATTAAAGAGAGAAAAAAACCCCACCAAATCCATAGTTATTGAATAGTAAATGAGATTAATATAGGCAAGAAGTTCCTGGGTGGTATAAGCAGTTAATGTGCTCAGCTGTTAACTGAAAAGTTGGGGGTTCAGGTTTCTGATGGGCACTTTGGAAGAAAAGCTTGGCGATCTACTTCTGACATAAAAGTTAGTCCTTGAAAACCCTACTGAGTGCACTTTTGCTCTGAAACACTTGGAGTCTCCAGGAGTCAGAATTGACTTGAGGGCAACTCCTCTTTTTTAAAAAAAAAAAACAACAACACACTAAGTATCTCCATCTGTAAGTAATGAACCTTGATGGCAGAAACAGTTAAGTGATAACTGATAAACAACCAAAAGGCTGGCAGTTCAAGCCTACCCAACAGCTCCAAAGAAAAAAGACCTGGCAATCAAGTGGTTTTAATCCTTAAAGATTAAAGCAAAGAAAATTCCATAGGACTCTTCTGCTCTGTTATGAATTCAGAATTGAAATTGACTAGACAGCATACAACAATTAAGTTTCTTAGTGCTACTAAGACAAAAATGCTATAAGTGGGTAACTTTAATGAACAGAAATTTATTTTCTCACAGTTTGGGAAGCTGTTGTTGTTGTTGTTGTTGCCAGGTGCCATCATGTCAGTTCTTACTATGAACAACTGAACGAAACACTGCCCGGTCCTGGGCCAACCTCACAGTCATTGCTGCGCCTGAGCCCATAGCTGCCCCCACTGTGCCAATCCATTTTGTTGGATCTTCCTCTTTTTCTCCGATCCTACACTTTACCAAACATGATAGCTTTCTCCAGGGACTGATACCTGCAGACAATGTGTCCAAAGCATGAGAGATGAAGCCTGGCCATCCTGGCTTCCAAGGAGTACTTTTGGCAGTACATGATACTTTGAATATTCTCCTCCAATATCATAACTCAAATGCATCAATTCTTCTATGATCTTCCTTATTCACGGTCTAATTTTCACATGCATATGAGGTTATTGAAAATACTATGGCTTGGGTAATTCATACCTTAGTCCTCAAACAGATATCTTTAAAGAGGTCTTGTGCAGCAGATTTGCCTAATGCAATATGTCCTTTGAGTTCATGACTGCTGATTCCATGAGTGTTGATGGTTGGTTGAACCAAGCAAAACAAAGTCTTTGACAACTTCAATCTTTCTCCATTTATTTGGATGTTGTTTATTGGTCCAGTGCTGAGGATTTTTGTTTATTTTACATTGAAATACAACCTATACTGAAGGCTGTGGGCTTTGATCTTCATCAGTAAGTATTTTAAGTCCTCTTCACTTTCAGCAAGCTAGGTTGTATCATTTGCATATTGCAGGTTGTAAATGAGTCTTCCTCCAATGCTGATGCCACGTCTTTCTTCATATAATCCAGCTTCTCAGATTATTTGCTTAGCATACAGACTGAACAAATATTGTGAAAGAATACAAACCTGGTGCACACCTTTCCTAATTTTAAACCATTTGGTGTTCCGTTGATCTATATGAACAACTGCCTCTTGGTCTATGTACAAGTCTCCTCATGAGCACAATTAAGTGTTCCAGAATACTTATTCTTCTCAATGCTGTCCATAGCTTGTCATGATCTACACAATCAAAAGATTTTGCATAGTCAATAAAGCACAGATAAATATCTTTCTGGTATTCTATGCTTTCAGCCAAGATGAATCTTATACTAGCAGTGATATCTCTCATTCCACATCCTCTTCTGAATCCAGCTTGAACCTCTGGAATTTCTCTGTCAAGGGATGGTTGCAGCTGTTTTTGTATTATCTTTAGTAAAATTTTACTCACATGGGATATCAGTGATATTGTCCAATGATTTCCAC
>NW_006408579.1:13579205-13604066 GCF_000296735.1 Chrysochloris asiatica
ACTAGCCAGCTTTCACATGTATATGAGGTTATTGAAAATACCATGGCTTGGGTCAGGTGCACCTTAGTCCTCAATCTGACAGCTTTGTTCTTTAACACTTTCAAAAGGTCTTGTGCAGCAGATTTGCTTAATGCAATATGTCATTTGATTTCTTGACTGCTGCTTCCATGAGTGTGAAATAGAAACACTGAACTGATAGGGACAAAGTCTAATCAAACATTTTCTTGGCCTTTGGTAAAGTACATTGAGTATCTTGTCTTATATTTCCTGAGTTGTCTCAGCTGAGGGAGAGAAGTTGGGAGAGGAGGTCCATATGGAAAGGAGCAGCATTGCGTGTGGATAGTTGGTTATTCCTTTACATTTTCTGGTCACAAGAGAAGAGTCAGAGTCAATGCCAACATCTTGAAGCCCACAAAGACAGGAGCATGCAATCAGAGGCAACCACAGGCAAAGCACCGTGTGTTCAGAGTTAATCCAACCCAACCCAACCCACTGCCCTTGAGTTAATTCCAACTCATAACAACTTTGTACAGAGTTCCCAAGGTTGCAAATCTTTACAGAAGCAGAAAGTCTCATATTTCTGATGATTTGAACGTCCAACCTTTTGGTTAGCAAGTCTACCTTGGGTTCAGAAGTAGAGAATTATAAATTTGGAAAGAATACTGGAGATCATTATATGTTGTTGCTAAGTGCCATCTAGTTGGTTCGAACCCATGGTGACCCTGCATAGGGTTTCCAAGGAGCAGCTGATGACCTTGAGGATCATCGTATGTTGTCACTTTATTTAAGGGATAAGAACATTAATGTCCAAAAAGTCCAAAGGATATTCTTAAGTAAATGGAAGGATATTGTAGTTATTAAGTGCCTTTGGATCAGTTCTGATTCATATTGACCCTGTATAGGGTTTCTGAGGAGTGGTTTGAACTGCTGATCTTGCAGTTCAAACCAACCTTGTGGCCCAGTGCTTTATCCTGCACACCACACCAAGACTGAAGGAATGCAGATTTTAAAAATCACATGGAACATTTATATGGCCATGAAGACATCTTGGCATAGTCCAGGTTCTGCTACCTCTAGCTACATCTACTTCTTCTTGATAAAAAGGGAGAAAATCTACTGATGTAAGCTTCTGTTTCCTTCAATGTA
The DNA here is from genome assembly GCF_000296735.1 of Chrysochloris asiatica. Lineage (NCBI taxonomy): Eukaryota > Metazoa > Chordata > Mammalia > Afrosoricida > Chrysochloridae > Chrysochloris > Chrysochloris asiatica. The sequence goes on from NW_006408579.1 coordinate 13,580,352, forward strand.
AAATAAAATGCTGGATAGTGCCCAATGTTGGCAGGGATGTGGGCTCATAAAACCTTTCGCATTGCTGGTGGGAATACTGGAAGTATACCATTCTAGAGAACCATTTAGTTCAACTTAGTGGTGGTGGTGGTTATGTGCTGTGGAGTCGGTTCCAACTCATAGTAACCCTGCATAGGGTTTCCAAGGCTGTAAATATTTACAGGAGCAGAAAGCTCAACTTAGTCAGATGAATATGCACAAAGCTTATGACTCCGAGTCTTACTCCCAGATGTAACATCCCTGCAAAATTCATACAATTTCCATAGAGGGATGTACAAGGAGGCTTATTCTAGCATTGTTAGTAGTGGCAGAAAGTTGAAGCCAACTTGGCAGGCTTTGGGGGTGGATCAATGCAAAGTGGTGGAGTGCTTTGCAGCAATTAGAAGCAGTAGACTTGCTGTGTAGGTGGCAACATGCATGGTTCTATCAAACTGGTGAGAATAAAGCAAAAATAGAACATGATATGGGCCATAGTCCATCGAATCTAAGTAGCATTCACTGTATGATACACCATTTCATGTACCGCCAAGCATGACTCCTTTTTTAGTGTGTGGGATCAGTACTGGATTATGAACCACAAGGTCGGCAATTCAAACCCACCAGCTCTCCTCAGAAACCCTATACAGGGTCACTGTGAGTTGGAACCAACTCATCGACACATAACAACAAGAAGAAAAGAAAACAAACCCTCTGCTAATTAAACCATGGCATACCATTGATTATAAAATGCATCTGATTTTAGAGATTAAAACAAAAAAACAACAACTGTCTTTTGTATAAGTATAATGTGTGTATAGAGAATATTGTCTATCACAAGAATCTACGAGGCGGGTTTCAAAAAGTTCATGGAAAAATTGAATTGAAAGATAGTGGATTTTTTCCACTAACCTTTTAAAGCCCTCTCCTAGTCAAATAGAAAAATACACATCAAACACGCTTCTATGGGGTGTGGTGGTGAAATGGGATTGGTGTGTGGGCATAAGAGGGAATAAGCAAACAAATAGAGGACCTTTGCCTGAATCAAGGACAGCAAAGTGGTTACTCTGAGCAACTGTGGACAAAAAGTTGTTGTTAGGTGCCATTGAGTAGGTACCGACTTGAGACCTTATGCACAACAGAACAAAACACAGCCTGGTCCTGGGTCAACTTCACAATTGTTGTCACACTTGAGCTCATTGATGCTGCCACTTTGCCTGACACTGTTTCTCTGCTATTCATAAGGTTTTCAGTGACTAAATATTCAGAAATAGTTTGTCATTCCTTCTTCCTAGTCTGTCTTCGTCTGGAAGATCATCTGAAACTTGTCCACCATGGGTGACCCTGCTGGTATTTAAAATACCGGTGGCATAGCTTCCAGAATCACAGCAACTCACAAGTCACCAGAGAACGGCAAACTGACAGATGAGTGGTAGTGTATAAAAAGTAGGAAGATGTATAATTAAACCTGCTTTGTGGATCTGTGGTGACAACTGGCTGAGAAATCCAGGCATAAAGCACAGCATGAGATAAAGTTCACTAGTTATTTCTACTCTCTCTCACCTTTGTTTTTGAAATGCTGACAAGAATAGGGGTTGAAGGGGAAAAGACCAATGTTCAGAACCTCATCGACTTCCTTAAAATATGAATCAAAGAATTTGCTTCACATCCAGGTTCCTGCACACTTTCAATAAATGTGAAAAGCAGTAAGCCATCTTTGGCTTTTCTGATGCAAGAAATTCATGTGCTTATTTGTTTGCAAGGAATCTTAGTGACGCAGATACAGAAAGACCTAGACACCACAATGATAGGGATGCTGATAGCAACAAGGATGATGAATGCTCCCAGAATGTTTGTCGTTGTTGTTAACTGCCGTTGAATCGGTTCCAACCCATAGTGACCTTTTATAGGGTTTCCAAGGAACAACTGGTGAGCTTGAACTATTGACCTTGCAGTTCAAACGACTTTGCAGTCTGACACATTAATACACAGCACCACACCAGGACACCAGGAATGTTTAGCTTCCACAGATTCTTTGTATGGTTCTCCACTTTCTCTAGAGGAGCTTTACCAAATCAACTCAATAAACCAACAAATAATATACAAGTACAAACTCTGCTGGGGGCCACCGGGAAATGAATTAAATTCCTGGAAAGATTCTTACACATACTCCTGAATTAATAACATATTCAACTTGAACACATGAAATGTGTGCTTGACTAAGCATTAAGAAAAGGAAACTTTTCTTAAGTTGCTCTGGGAAGGAAGAGTGAAGACTAACAAGTTGAAAAGAGAAGATTAGAAAAAAGGAGTATTAATTCCTCTTGTTGTTGGCAAATGCCATTGAGTCAGTTCCAACTCTTAGTGACCCTATATAGGGTTTCTGAAGAGCATCTAGTGGATTTGAACCACTGACCTTGTGGTGAGAAGTCAAGTGCGTATCCTATAGCACCACACCAGGACTCCAAACTTCCCTAAGGGATCAAATGTTTTTGTTGTTGTTAAGTGCCATTGAGTTAGTTCCAGCTCATAGCAACCCTGTATCAAATTGTTTTAAATGCCAATGAGTGGGTTCAGATTCATAGCGACCCTATATAGGGCTTCTGAGGAGCATCTGGTGACCTTGAACCACTGAACTTGAGGTCCAAACCGACCTTGCATTCCAGTACATTAACCCACAGAGCCACACCAGGATTCCCTGTATCAAATAGACCACAATAAATATGCTGAAGAACTGTCCTTCTACCAAAATGAGATGCCATTGTTGTGTGGCATCAAATTGGTTTTGATACATGGCAATCCCATGTGACAGAGTAGACCTAGGCTGAAATCCATAAGGAGGAGCTCTGTTGGCGTAGTAAATTATATGACTGGCTGCTAGCACAAAGGCCGGTGATTAGAACCTACCAGTCGCTCCTCAGGAGAAAGATGTGGTTGCTTGTTTCTGTAAAGATTACAGCCTAGTACAATTTCTAGGGCAGTTCCACTTGGTCTTGTAGAGTTGAAATGAGTCATAATCAACTTGACTAGATGCTCATAGCAGCAATCTACATAGTATAGGAGCAGACCACTGGGTGTTTTTCCTGCAGAGCTGCTGAGTGGCTACAAACCACCAACCTTTTGGTTAGGAGCCAAGTGCTTAACCACTGCACCAGCAGGCCTCCTTACAATAAGAGTAAGGGCTTTTAACAATCAAATCAAGAAACTAAAGGCTCAATGAAGAAACGAAGCTGCAGGATAATATAACAGTTCATAGGAACCACAACCACTTCTAGGCTGAGACCAGAAGAACTACTAGATGGTGTCACCTACCACTACCAACCATTCTGAACAGGGACACAATAGAAAGTCCAGATAGAAGGGGAGAAAAATGTAGAATGAAACTCAAATTCCTAAAAAAGACCAGACCTACTAGATCAACAGAGACTAGAGGAATCCTTAAAACTATTGCCCCAAAGACACCCTTTGAGTGTGGAAACGAAACTATTTCTGAAGGTCACCTTTCAACAAAGTAACAGACTGGCTTAGAAAATAAACAGCATCATACAAGAGCAATGTGCTCCCATAAACAATAAGCTATATGAAACCAAATGACCAACAGTTACCCAAAAGCAAAGATGAGAAGGCAAGTAGGGGAAACAAGATAGATCAGTGGAAACAGAGTAGAAATGATGAGATGATGACACACTGTGAAAACTAACCAAGGTCACAGAATAATTTGTATTAAAACAGTTCAATAGGACCCTAATTTGCTGTGTAGACTTTCATCTAAAACATAATAGATGTTTATTAAAGAAAGTGAAAAACAGTTGCTATCAAGTTGTTTTAAGTCATGGCAACCAAATATGTGTCAGAGTCGAACTGTGCTCCATGGGGTGTTCAAAGGCGGTGAGCTTGCAGAAGCACATCACTAGTTCTTTCTCCTAAAGAGTCTCTAGGTGGATTCAAACCAACAAATTCACATGAACTTCCAGATGTAGCCAAATTCTTAACTGTGCCATCCAGGGACTCTAAGTTCTTATGGGGGAAAAAAAAAAAATGTTGGTCCTTTAAATAAGTCAGACAATGGCAAACATACATTTTAATATAAATGGTCAAAGTGAAGCACATTGCAAGCTTGCTGCCACCAGAGACAGAGACAGCATTGTACCCATGCTGGCAAAAGTGAGAAGGGCCATTAAAAAAAAAAAAAAAAAGAGCAGAGTGAGTTCCTACTCTGTATGTTTAAATTCACCCAGAGGTACCTCAGAAGAAAGGTCTGGTGATCTACTCCCCAAAAAAGTAGCCACTGAAAACCCTGTGGAGCACAGTTCTGCTCACTCTATAAGTAGAATCAACTGAATGGCAATACATTAAAAAGTTTGCTTTTATATGAAATGTCTGCTGCGGTTGTTAAGTGCCATCGAGTTGACTCTGTCTCATAGCGACCCTGTATAGTTCAGACTGGTGAGTTTGAACTGATGACCTTGTGGTTTAAACCACCCTTGCGGTCCAGTGATTTACCCCACAACTCCAGAACTCCATGAACTGTCTAGAAATTCAATATATACATTTAAGGGAAAAGAAATGACTTTGAGGTCTAGGCCTCTGCTGAAGTCCTTCAGAAGGGGATGGGGCTTTGGGAGAGAAGTTATGAAGCTCCCATGTTTCTAGATGTTTTCTTTCTTCCCCTTTCTCTTTAAGTTACAGCAGGATGATTGTCACCCTCTGTATGAGCAGTCTCTCAGTTTCCTTGAGCTCAAGTGTTTATGATTTGATGTCTGGAGTACAGTAAGTGTCTTTTTCTCCATCTCCTTATTCTTAAAGTCTGGTTAGAAAGTATAAGGAAAAGTTGTTTCCCTTATATGTCAAGGCTAAAGGCATTTTGGGAAAATGAAATTACTCAGATTTATAGCCAAGTAATGATCATTCTTTTAGTTTTCAAGTCTTTGCATTCATTGTTTTTCCTAACTATGGAAAAAGGAGAGGCAAGCCAGGTATCTCAGGGCTGACCTATCTCCCTCAGTTTCTCAGGCCCAGAGAATCTTGAAGCTGGGTGGGGCCTCAGAGGCCATCTGGTCAGGTGATTCCAACCTGGGGTGCTTGAATTGGTAGAAAGTGCACAAAGAGGGAAAAGCAGCTCTAAAAGTTTTTTCAATTGTTTTAAAATTGTGAGGGAATTGTCAGTTTAACTTTCAACAGACTACGAAGCTTGTGACAAAGTCAAACAATTGAGTTCTTAGCACTGATAGTACAAACAGATGGGAGGCTCTAGTTGCTAATGATCACATCAATAAAGATGTCAATTTTCAATCATTTCATATGCATTGGAAGCTGGGTAACTAATCAAGAAGACATTAGAAGAATCCATGCATGTGAATTATGTTGTTGATGAAGAATATTAGAAGTACCATGGACTGCCAGAATAACAAACAAATCTGGTTTGGAAGAAGTACAGCCAGATTTCTCCTTAGAAACAATGATGGGGAGACTGTATTTTGTATTTTAGATATGTTGTCTGGAAGGATCAGTTACTGGAAAAAGACATCATGCTTGGTAAAGTGGAGGGTCAGTGAAAAAGAGGAAGACCCCCATTGAGATGGATTGACATGGTGGCAGCAATAATGGGCTCAAACATAACAACACTTGTGAGGATGGCACAGGACCAGCCAGTGTTTTCTTCTGTTATACTGAGTCGGAACTAATGCAATGGCACCTAACAACAATACTACAGGATAATAACCTAACCTGTTGATTCTTGGTTCAAATAAAGCCTCTGAATGAATGAAGATTTTCATTTTAATCTTTTTTATTTTAGGTTCAAGATTAGGTTTAAATAAGTAAAGTAAGATGTGAGTTTTATATGTATTTTTTAAAATGTTTTATTGTGAATTATGTGATAGTTTACATGGGAGAACATTAGTTTTACATACATTCTATCATATATCGTTTCATTGCCATGATTACAATCCCCTCCAGGCTGTACATTTATACGGCTCCAAATGGGGTGCTGGAAAAAGAACTTGAATCATAAGGCAATATTATTTTTACTGCTTGTTTTAGGAGCTCAATATTTGACCCAAACCTTAAAATGGGATGCAGAAATGTGTACACAGATAGAATTTCCCATAGGGTTTCCAAGGCTGTCCTCTCTATGGAAGCCGACAGCGACATCTTTCTGTACTGGGGGGTTGGAACTGTGCTGCTAGGACACCTTGACAGTCTGTTTGTTACTAGTGATTAAATAGAAGTGAAGATCCCAGAATCTCTTTCACTAGCACTAAACAAGTGACTAAAGTGAGCTATATATGAATTCCTTTTGGAATTGTGCCATGTGTAAGTTAACCACACACTCTTTAAAAGCTGAAATGTTTATTGTTGCTGTTGTTTAGTGCCATTGAGTCAGTGCCGACTCACAGTATCCCTGGAGTTGTAGGATAAGCACTGGACTGCCAACCACAAGATTGGCAATTCAAACTCACAAGCCACTCTTCAGAAACTCTAAACAGGGTCACGATAAGTTGGAACTGACTCAACAGTACTGAACAGCAATAGGGTTTCCAAGAAGTAGCAGGTGGGTTTGAACTGCCCACCTTGCTGTTCAAACCGACTTTGTGGTCCAGTGCTTATACTACAGTACCACACCAGGACTCCAAAATATACACAGAAAGTAATTTTCAATATTAGAATGTTGTTTGTGTGTATACAGGTATGTGTGAGGAAACAGGTTCTGAGTGAACAGAGAGTTTTAAAGAGCAGAAGAATCTATTGCTAGGTTTTGTTCTTCCTCTTTATCTCATCTGGAAAATCCTTTTTGTTTATTTAAATGCCCTTTACAGTTAGGGATGATAAGGTGCTGTGTAAAAACACTTCAAGGGTAACGTAAATTAAGATTCAGTAATGCTGCCATATCTCCTGGCATCGCTTTGATGTTGAACCTCAGGTAACTGGGACCTTGTGCAAGATTCACTGCAAGAATCAAATCTTTTATCTTCAGGACTGTTGAAGCTTGAAAAGTTTACACAGCTCCTGAAGAAACATTCATGAGGAAACTAAGCCCCTCTTGTTCAGGCACCTCATTTCTGTAAGCTCTAACCATCCTTGGTCTCATTTAGACTTTGAGTACTTGAAAATTTGAGGGAAACTTGAAAAAGACTTTTTAATGTAAATATGTTACATAAAGGAAGTATGTCCAATTTAATGAGCACAACAGAAGCAGAGGAGGAGCCATAGCTATTTGCTTCTCCAAGGCTTGTTTGGTTCTATGTATTTGCTACTGAGATATAATTCACACACCACAGGATTCATTTCAAAATGCAAAACTTATTGGATTTTACTATATTCTCTAGGTTGTGATGCCATCAAAATCAAACCGAAATCCAAGAGCAGATTACCCACTAAACAAGGTAAGCCTTGGTTAACTTGTGCTTACTACTAATTTGAAGCAAATAGTTTCACCATGTGATGAAAAACATGTGAAATGGTTCACAGAAGATTAGTAAGCACAAGTTAGCCCGAGTTTACCTTGCTTAATGGGTAATCCACTCCTGTCAGGGATTGTAAATCTGAAAAGAGATTTGATTCTGTAGGAAGATACTGTGGGTTTAGGAGAGAGACAGATATCAGCTAGACCTAGAAGCAGAATCTTTGATGTGGTAAAAAGATGTGAGATTGTTCACTACAGATTAGTAAATAAGCCCATTCTTGCCTTGTTTATTGGGTAATCTGGCACTGCTAATACCAAACCAATTGCTTGGAATTGATTCCTTCTCACAGAGAATTTAAGCAAGAGTATAAAGAGGAAGACCCCTAACAAGATGGATTGGCCAGGTGGCAGCATCGATGGACTCAAGCATGCCAACAGTAGTGAGGTTGGCCCAGGATAGGGCAGTGTTTCGTTCTGCTGGGCATAAGGTTGCTATGGGTCGGTACTGACTCAATGGCACCTAACAACAACAACAACATATTCCTAAAGGTTTTCAAAAGTTGATATTTTGGAAGTAGATTTGCCAGGCCTTTCTTCTGAGGATGAACTTGAACCTCCAACCTTTTGGTTAGCAGTTATTTCCACCACACAGGACTCCATACAGCCATTGTTGTTAAATGCCATTGAGTCAGTTCCAACTCATAGTGACCCTGGATAGGATTGCCAAGGCTTCAATTTTCACAGGAGCAGAAAGCCTCATCTTTCTCCCAAGGAGCGACTGCAGGCTTGAACCATGGACTTTGTGGTTCGAAGTCCAGTGCTTATCATATGGACCCATCACGTTCCCATGCAGCTATTTACAATGATTTAATTCCAAGACATTCAAAAAAGAAAACCTGTACCCATTAGAAGCCTTATTAACTTGTCTAAGCACTGGACTGTATACAAGTGAACAACATCATTCATTCATTCAGCAAACATTATTGAGCACCTATCCTGCTCCAGACACAGTAATTTGATATTCCCCTTTGCAGCACCTAGAGCAAACATATCTAGCATTATTTTAAGGAGCAAAGTGTCTCGTAAGGTTACATTAAAACTGCCTGTGTGAGTTTGTGGGAGCTAAGGGTGGGTCATTTTTCGATGGTTCAGTGAGGGCCAGCAATGAGAAATTGTTATTGACAGAAAGTTTAGAGTAGGGTTACATGTACTTCAGGAAGGTTTAATACTCTGCTTTTATGTACCCACAGACCCTTGGCTTTCGAAAGTCATTACCTTCTTAAAGGAGTTGCTTACCCGCCATCCAAATCCTGCACATTTCCAGACTCCTTCGCCTTGCATCTACATTTCCTGCCCTGTCTAGGTCCAGCTGCAAAACTTCTTTCCAGCTTTGACAACTTCCATATTCATTTCTTTCACTTAATTTTTCTTTGCATTTTCCAAATCTCTTTTTCCCTCCTCTGCTGTATCCCCTTTGCTTTGTATCAGTTCTTCCTTTTGTTTTATTTCTTTTTTGATTCCTTTTTGCTACTCTTCACCTCACATTCAAGGTACCCAGCAGCCCTGGATAGGAGGGTTGCCACGGAAGAAACTGTTTAAAGGAAAGAATGTGTGTTGCATCCTCTCCATACATACGCATATTAAAAGAACGTGTAAACTCTACTCTGTGATCTTGTTTGCTACAATGCTCTTCTATAGAGTTTTATGAATGTAAAATTGTATTTTATAAAGCTTTAACTGTAAACTAGACACCTGTGCTAACATTCTTAAGACTTTATTTTACTTCATCCTCATAATAGCTTGATGAGGTGCGTGGTGTTGCTGTCTCCAGATTACAGATGGGAAACCAAGCCTTTGGATGAGTCACTTTCTAATGTCATAAGCCAGTAAATGGTGGAACTCACACCCAAAGTGTGCTCTGTTAGGCTGCAGAGTCAAAGTTATAATTTAGCATGCCTTACTTTCTGTGTTTCTATCTTTCCTCTGACCCACGTCTTAAACCAGCTCCATCCTCTCCCCCTGAAGAGAACTTTGCAGTCGAGTTGGCCTCTTTCCAACTTGAGCGAGCTGGAGGATCCTTGGCATGGACTCAGCTCTGAGTTCCATGGGGCATTGTAACTACTGGTACTAAGGCAATAAAATCTTAACGGTCTCTAGAGAAGACGGCTGTAAATTCTTCTGAAGTCCCATTCTGGGTGTAAAGGTTCACGCCTCTCTTCCCCCTCCTTCTCTTCTCCCTCCACCCCCACCTCCATTAACTCCCCCAGGTTTCATGAAAGGGGCCATGCATTAAAAACCAGGCACAGAAATCCCAGCAGCTTCCCGCTTCAGCCAGGGTTGTGTTTTGTCTATGAAAAGTTCTTAAACACATAGACACTCACACACACAACTTTTGGTATCATTTTTTTCAGGAACATAGGCTGTACTTTGGTGAACAACACAAAAACACTAAAGAAAGAAGAATCAGAGGAATATGGCCAAGGAGGACAGACAAAATTACCTCTGAATGCTCAAGAATGCCCAGAATATAAACTTTGTGAAAACGATACCCAAGCTATACTGTGATTATTTTCATATTCTTACTTGGGCTCTGACAAACTGGCTATAATTTTTCTGAAAAACTCATTTGGCTGTTTGGAACTGAGTTGGGAAATAAATAATAGCAGAGGCCTGAGAGGAAATGAAAGCTCATTTCTTCCTTTAGGAGTTGAGTGAACAGGTCTCAGGACCACCTGGGGGATGATGCATGGGGAGTCACAAAGAGGCCCCTTTCAGAGTCTCCTCTCTGTCCAGCCCAATAATTGACTATCCTGCCTGGGAAAGTGACCACTGGGACACATATCTGGGGAGGCATGTGACCTAAATCCCAGTCATCGCACAATACAACCTTCCTTTGACTTCTGTCCCCAAAGAGAGCTGCAGTCCCAGGCGGAGCCTGAAGGCAGAGGCTCAGGCAAGGAATGTACATACACGTTCAGGATAGGTTAAGCCAAGTGGGCCAGTGGGGGGCTTGATAAACACAACAAAAGAGTTTTATTGGTCCTGTGTGATAAAACCCAAAATGTATTTGTCTAAATCCTGTTTCCCCCTTAGCTTCTAAACCCCTGAGCATTTCACAGGAAATTAAACCTTTTTGTCAGATTCCTTTACCCTTACCTCATCGAATGGAGGTTGCGTTAGAATTGACTCATGAGCCAGAAACTGCTCGGATTTGTGTCTTCTATTAACTTCTAATACCTTTCTGATCAAGACTGAAGATTACTGACAGGGCCAGCAGCAAGTACGTACCACCGTTCTTCATTGGCCAGCAAGATAAGACCGATTCTGAAGTACGTATATGTGTGTATAGGTAAAAGAGAGATCAAAAGTATATCATTTATATATTTTTAAGAAAGTATAGTAGTTGTACCACACTTGTTTTTTTGTTGTTGTTGCTTGTCATCCAGTCAGTTCTGACTCGTATCAACCCTGTATAGGGTTTCCAATGAGTGGCTGGAGAGTTTGAACCACCAATCTAGAGCTATCTAGTGCTTATCATACAGCAATACCACAAATACCAAATTTGAAGCAAATTTTAAGAGGACCATTGGGAATTACATTGCTCTGTTTCACTTCTTCAGATATAACTTTGGGGGCAGGTGAGAAATGTGTGAACTTTTTCTATTTTTATCAAAGTATTTTTTAAAGGGCTCCTTGAAGGCAGGAATTGTATCTACACATGTCTGTTCACTCAGAGTCTAACAGAGTGCCTGGCTCTCTGTAGTGCTCACTAAGTCTTTGTTGAAGGGAAGTAGAAATCTTTAAGCAAACACTTTAGCCATCCCCTTCATCTCCTTTTAAAGTAATCCTCATGGTACAGAGATAAAAGTGCTGGCCAGCTAACCAACAGATTGGTGATTCAAACTCACCAGCTGCTCCACAGGAGAAAAATGTAACTGTGTGCTCTGTAAAGATTTACAGCCTTGGAAAACACTATGGGACAGTTCTACTCTGTCCTACAGGGTTATACTGAGTAGGAATTGAATGGGAGGGGTTTGATTTTGGGGGTGAGCTCTTACTTGGGCCTCCTTTTCCTTCTTTAGCATCTTTTATATCTAAATTCACTGTTTCTCTTCCGAGACCCCAAACTACCTTTTTTTTTTTGTACATGTAAAAAAAATTCTTTTGTCTCCACCATTTTATACTATCGCACGGTGCCTGTCTCCCTCCCCATCTCTTCCTCTGACTCTTTGTTGTCATTGTTCTAAGGTTCTGTCAATTTTGTTCTGACTCATTGTTGTTGTTAAGTGCCATTGAGTCAGTACCAACTCAGACTCACAGTGATCCTATGCACAATGGAACGAAACACTGCCCCGTCCTGGGCCAACCTCACAATTGTTGCTACGCCTGAGCCCATTGATGTTGTCACTCTGCCAATCCATTTCATTGGGGTCTTCCTCTTTTTCTTTCAACCCTCCACTTTACCAAACATGATATCCTTCTCCAGGGACTGGCCCTCCTGATAATATGTCTGAAGTATGAGAGATGAAGTTTGGACATCCAGGCTTCCAAAGAGCACCCTTCTTCCAACACAGATCTATCTGTTCTTTTGGCAGTCCATGGTACTTTTGATATCCTCCTGCAACACCATAACTCAAATGCATCAATTCTTTCATGGTCTTCCTTATTCACTGACCAACTTTCACAAGCATATGAGGTTATTGAATATACCATGGTTTTGGTGAGGCACACCTTAGTCCTCAAGCAGACATCTTTGCTCTTCAACACTTTAAAGAGGTCTTGTGCAGCAGATTTGCCTAATGCAACACATCCTTGGATTTCTTTACTGCTGCTTCAATGAGTGTTGATGGTTGATTTGAGCAAAACGAAGTCTTTGACACTTTCAATCTTTTCTCCACTGATATAGATGTTATTTATTGGTCCAGTGCTGAGGATTTTTGTTTTCTCTACATTGAGATGCAACCCATACTGAAGGCTGTGCTCTTTGATCTTCATCAGTAAGTATTTTAAGTCCTCTTCACTTTCAGCAAGCAAAGTTGTATCATCTGCATATCACAGGTTGTTAATGAGTCTTCTTCCATTCCTGATGCTATGCTTTTCTTCATACACTCCAGATTTTCAGATTATGTGCTCAGCATACATATTTTAAAAGTATAGTGAAAGAACACAACCCTGGCATGCACCTTTCCTAATTTCAAACCATTCAGTGTTCCCTTGTTCTGTTCGAACAACCGCTTCTTGGTCCATGTACAGGTTCCTTATGAACATAATTAAGTGTTCTGGAATACTCATATTTTGCAATGTTGTCCATAGCTTGTCATGATCCACACAGTCGAAAGCCTTTGCATAGTTAATAAACCACAAGTAAACATCTTTCTGGTATTCTCTGCTTTCAGCCAAGATCCATCAAACATTAGCAATGATGTCTCTCATTCCACGTCCTCTTCTGAATCCGGCTTGAACCTATGGAAGTTCTCTGTCAGTGTATGTTTGCAGCCGTTTTTGTATTACCTTTAGTAAAACTTTACTCTCAGGGAATATCAAAGAGATTGTCTGATGATTTCCACATTCTGTTGGGTCACCTCTCTTTGGAATGGGCACAAATACGGATCTCTTCCAGTCAGTTGGCCAGGTAGTTGTCTTCCAACTTGCATAGATGAGTGAGTGCCACATCAGTTTGTTGAAATATTTCAATTTGTATTTCATCAATTCCTGGTGCCTTGTTCTTTGTCAATGTCTTCAATTCACCTTGGATTTCTTCTTTCAGTATTACTGACTGTTGATCATATGCTACCAGTTTAAATGGTTGAACATCAACCTTTTTTTTTTTTTTTTAAAGTTTTTATTTTGAATTAAGTGATTGTTTACATGGGAGAATTTCAGCTTTACATTCATCCTATCATATTTTGTTTCATTGTAAGGATTACAATCCCCTCCATGCGTCATCATTCAACAACATTTGCTTCCATTCCCTATGATTTTTTGGTTTTTTGTTTGGGATGTACACCGACGTACTCAGGAATATACAACGATTCAAACAACCAAAGGGCACACCTCGCAAACCTGCCCCCTGGCTGTCAGCACACAACCTCTCTCCCTCCCTGAGTCCAGAGTCCCGAGCCACTCCTTCTCTCCATAGTCTCTGCTTTCATTTCTGGTGTCACTGCTTCTCTGGGTATAGTCCCATACTCCGCTCTTCTCCCCTGATGGTCCCAGGGTCCTCCGCTTCTGGACTGCAAGATCAACCACACTCCTCCTTTTGTTACAAAATGTCTACTTTTACATTTGCAACACTCAGTCAGTCCTGATAGCAATTATTCACTATTGAACCACAAGAGTCTTATCCCCGTCTCCTTTCACCAGCCCGATCCAAACAGGTTGGAAACCACTCAGTGGAAATTCTAACTTCCCCTGCACTCTCAAGAACTAGGCTTCCTCTTGAAAGCTTGTAAGCCAGTCACTTCGTGACTTTGTATCCCCATCAACCATTCCTGAGTATTCCTTCCATCTTCTTTTGAAGCTTTCTGCATCATTCAATGATTTGCCCATGCAATTCTTCAATATCACAAATCAAGGCTTGAATTTTTTCTTCAGTTCTCTCAGCTTGAGAAATGCTGAGCATGTTCATCCCTTTTGATTTTCTAACTCCAAGTCTTTACCCATTTCATTATAATATGTGGCTTTGTCTTCTTGAGCTGACCTTTGAAATTTTCTGTTCAGCTCTTGCATCTCCTTACTTCTTCCATTTGCTTTATCATCTCTACACTGGAGAGCAAGTTCCAGAGTCTTTTCTGACATCTATTTTGGTCTTATCTTTCTTTCTTGTCTTCTTAATGACCTTTTGCTTTCTTCCTGTATGTTATCTTGATGTTATCTCACATCTCTTCTAGTCTTCGGTCTTTAGCATAATGCATCAAATCTGTTTTTCAGATGATTTCTAAATTCCGGTGGGATATATTCAAGGTCGTATTTTGGCTCTCGTGGGCTTGTTTTAATTTTTTGAGCTTCAGCCTGAATTTGTATATGAGCAATTGATGGCTTGTTCCATAGTTTGTCTCGGGCCTTGTTTTAGCTGATGATATAGATCTTTTCCACTGTCTCTTTCCACAGATGTAGTCAATTCGATTTCTGTGTATTCCATCTGGTGAGGTCTGTATCATAGTGACCCTATTTACCACAGAACGAAGCACTGCCTAGTCTTGCATCATCCTCACAATTATTGGTATGTTTGAGCCTCTTGTTGCAGTCATTGTGTCAGTCCTTCTTATTGAGGATTCCTCTTTATTGCTGACTCTCTATTTTACCAAGTATGTTGCCTTTTTCCAGGGACTGATCCTTGTTGATAACATATCCAAAACCCTGTGAGACTTCTAAGAAGCATTCTAATTGTTCTTTATCTGTAACAGATTTGTTGTTCCTAACGTATATCCAGGAGCTCTGGTAGCATAGTGGTTACAAATCAGGCTGCGAACCTTAAGGTCAGTAGTTCGAAACTACCAGCTGTTCCGCAGGAGAAAGATGAGGCTTTCTGTTCCCATAAAGATTTACAGCCTTGGAAATTCTGTACAGGGTTGCTATGAGTCGGAACTGACTCCATGGCATATAACTACCACCTTAGTATATCTCGTAGTAATTCATAGCACTCCACTGTATAGTCAATAAGCTTCACCAACACCAGAAGGCAAATGCATTTTGGGAGAAGAATAGCTCTAACTAGATATCCTCTTGGTATCTCAAAGCAATATTGTTGAAACCACTCTCCTGTGCCTCTTTCTACATCAGGTCTTCCCTCTTGGCATGAAGTCTAAGGCATGAACTTCAGATTACTTTGCTACTTTCATCTGGTAAGTGAGGGAGTCCAGTCTGCTTAGGTCCTGAGGGTTGGAGGCACTACTGGATCTTGGAATCTGGGAAGGGGCTAGAAGTGTGGGAGAAAGAGGCATTATGAGGTAGTGAAGACTATGGGGTGTTACCTGTGTCAAGAGTTTGCAACTTTGCTGCCATACTAGGCAGTATGACTACTGATGAGAATCCCATAACTCCAAGTCAGCAGTCCCTGTAACTTCCCTTTCCATACATTCCCAGATTCATAACATGTGTGACATCTTTGCCTTCAGTAGCCTATAGGGAGCCAAGTTGAACTCTTTGTCATGAAGTGCTTAACTCTAAGAAGCATCTTACTACCTTCCAAGCCTCCAGCCTTCAGTCCTTAGCCTATTGGATGAGTGCTCTAATTTAGCATTCAACAGAATCACCTGAAGGGCCTCCTAAAACACAGATTGCTGGGTTCCACACCCAGAATTGCTAATTCAGTAGATCATGGGTGGGAGTCCTGGTGTGGTGCTGTAGGATAAGCACTGGAGTGCTAACCACAAGGTTGGTGGTTCAAACCTACCAGCCACTCCTTGGAAACCCTATGCAGGGTGGCTACAAGTCAGAATTGACTCAGTGGCAATTGACAACAACGTCTGGGGTGGGGTCTGAGAACTTCAGTTTCTAACAAATTTGCAAATAATGGTGCTGCAGCTAGGAGAACCAAATCACTCTGACCATGGCTCACATGTGCTCTCTCTCCTTCAAAATACTGTTACTTGGGCTTGCTCTCTGCATATCCCTCGACATGCTTTATTTCATCAAATCCTCACAGCAAACCTATAAGGATACTTCTGTTACCATCCCTATTTTATCAAGAAAAAATGGAAGTACAGAGAGGTTACTCAATATCTTGTCCAGTGTAAGTGGTGAAGCTGAGCTTTAGAGCCAGCCAGTGTTGACTATGAGACCTATATATTCAATCACCCTACCACACTGCCTGAATGGTCTAAGGATTTTTTTTTTCCTATGGACGTTTTAGATTATGTACTTTAGGAACAGGGAGCTTTGCAAACAAAGTGCCCTTTCATTTAAAGTCAATCCCTTCCCAAATTTCTCTTTGCTGCTGGTTAAGTATATCAGGAGAAAACACACATTTAATCTACATCAAGACCTTTAGACTCTTTGGAGAGGAAGTCTAGTCTGACTTTGGTAAGAAGCCCGAAATATTGAAATTTTAAAAGAAAGTCCGTTTTATTGCATCCAACAATGTTTGGTAATTCAAACGAATGATTAACGACGCATTTCCAAGAATTCCTCTTAGTTTCTAAAATAAAGAAATATGGCTCATGTACATACAAACAATTGCATTAGAGATTAGGGACTGATATATTAGAGTTCATGTTAAAAATTCATAAGAATTTTGCTGTTTATTTTTGAGGCTCAATATGGTTCAAAAATCCATGTCTTGGAATATGAAGACTGTGATTCTACCTCAAATTAGGTTACTTTCCTTTAGCTTCCAGATTGGGTTTTGGTCTCTCAGGATAGTTCTCTGGCAAAACAAAACAAAAATACTCCACAAAATATAACTGTGATATAAGGGCAAAATGTGATATAGACCAAGCAGGCTCTGATTTGATTATATCAAAGAAGTAAGGGTGTTGAGATTTTGTCTTCCATACTTTGGACATGTTATCAGTGGGGGCCAGTCCCTGGAGAAGAACATCAAGCTCAATTCAGTAGAAAGTCCGTGTAAAAGAAGATCCTGAACAAGATGGGCTGACACAGTGGTTGCAACAATGATCTTAAACAGAAATGATTATGAGGATGGTGTAGGAGAGGGCAGTGTTTCATTCTGTTGTAAATACGCTAAGTCCAGAGCACCTAACAACAAGAAGGACAGCTCAAACATCTGGATGCTTTGTGCCAGCAAGGGATTTCACACTTACTGGGAATTTGCACAAGGTATAGATACTTTCATCCCTTACCCAGACATTCTACTACAGGGTCTGGAATGGGAGTAGGGGACCTGTTATATACTGATATATTACCAAATCTACTGTTGTAACACACCAAACTTGGAGAAACATTGCCAGGTTGTGATAGGAAGTGGGGGAGTGAGGAGGTGTTTCAGAGTTGCCCACCACATTCATGGACACCTCAGTGGTTCCATTGGACTTACTTGCTGATCTATTAAAAAACACCAGTTCCCAGGCTTTCTCGGAGACCAATTAAAGCTGGATTTTTTAGGGGTGGGCTGGACATTGGCATTCAAAAAAAAAAAAAAGGTCTCCTGGGTGATTCTAATGTGCAGCCAGGGCTGAAAACCAGTAAGACCGTAAGACCCTATGATGTGTGTGGGAGCACTACATTAGTGTATACTCAACTGGGAATAAAAAGTGGGCAAGTAGAGGTCAGGATAGTTTGAATATATGTGAGGATGGGTGGATCCCTTTTTCAAATTTAAACTAACTCCTGTGACAGTCCCCTAGGACAACTTCGGTCTGCTCTTTCTGTGCCATGATTCATTCTATCCCAGGCCTATGGTGTTGGGTCACTGCCCGGGTGTTCTCTGTGGCCCTTGGCCGAAGGAGCCTTGGGCAGGGGCCTCACACTCATTTCCGCTAGGCTCTGGCGGGCCGTCAGCGCTCTGACCTGAGCTGCTCTCCTCTGAAATCTGGCAGCCGCACAAGCCCCTGCAACGTAGTGGTTTCTGAATGATATCCCTTCAGCCTCAGCCCAGGGGCTCTGGCTTTTCTGTTTGTTTTCTTTTTTCTTTCTTATTTAAGAAGCTCAAGAGAACTTAAAAGCAGACCCTTGAAAGCTAAGCATTTCTAATCACATAAAGGTGTCTCTGCAGGACTTGGGCTGAAGAGAGTTTGTTTGGGGGCTTTCATCTTTCTCCATATCCCCTTACTTCTTCAAACTGCCGTGCTGGGATCTCTTCCACCCAGCTCCTCTGCTGGTCGCCCACCCCCCACCACATCCACGTTAGGGGCCCCAAAGCAGTGGAGGGGGTGGCCAGAGGGCCAAAGGGGTAGGGAGGAAGCCATCGGCCCTCATGCTGGGCCCAAGGAGACTGTGAGAAAACCCCTCTCCATCTGCAGCCCAGCCCGGTGGGAGTCAATTAATTCTGAATAACCTAAACCGACAGAGGTATTTGCATTCACAACCTGACTGATGACCGTATAAAATTGATTTATGAATTAAAGTGCTTCCCCTCCCTTTATCCCGATTCAGGCTGTAATTGATTATACGTGCTGCAGCGAAATTAAAGAAAAGAAAATTAAAAAGGAAAGTGAAAAAAGAGAGGCCCTTGCTCAACGGCCCGGCATTCTCAGGGCTCCCCGGGATTAGCCATTCTATTCATCACTTATCATTTTTTATTTAAAAAGTTACTTCCCTCTTTGTCTCCACCCCACCCCGGCCCCCCTATCTCTGACATCGCCAGCATTCTCTCCTCCGGCTGCCTCCTACTCACTGATCCTTTCCGGGGAACAGAGCTCCTGTTACCTCCGTTCCTCAGGCAGGGGAAGAGTTGCAGAGGGCTAGCAGACTTCTCCAGGTAGCACTGGACCCACAAATATTTGAGGAGAAAGCAAAGGTGTCTTCATCCCTGCCTCCCCTTCTGTGTTGATCCTTCATTTTGTCCCTTTTCTGACTATTGGTCTTCTTTTTCCTTTTTTTGACTGCCTCCCACTCCACGTGGCACACATTCAAAATCTTGTAGAAAAGACTCTCAACAGTATGTTCCCAGTAAGGGATACATTAATGATAAGCCTTTTAGTGGCTCGGTCTAAACAGAACTTTACCAAAGAAGAAATGTTTTAGATAAAGGAATAAATTTGTAATTATAAAATTTTGGGTTCCAGAAGGAGGAAATTTTTCTTGGTGGAGAGAAAATTTTGAATAAGGGCAGTGGCTGTTAGTCCAAGAATTGAATTCAAACCATATGAGAACAGGTTTCAGACCTAGTGGGACTGAGATTCTGAAAATTACTAGCTGTATGCCTTTGTGCACATCAATTAGCCTTTATTGCTTTCATTAGCTCCTATTTAAAGCTGAGGTAACTGCCTGTTGAGGCTGCTGTGAAGCTAGGTGATGTACACTGAGGTAATGCATAGGTAAATTCCCTTAGATAGAGGCTCAGCAAACCTCACAAGGGCTCTGCAAACATCAGAGGCTACTTCCTTGCTTAGTCTGCTTGTAAAACAAGATAGAGCTGACCCGAGAATTCTCCAGTAATAGGATGAGTAATGAGTGTCCTTGAATACAAACCCCATGTTGCTATTTATGTCATAAATGGGAAAATTATTTTTCATTGCAAAAAAAAATCTTTAGAGAAAGCATGGTCTTCTTTGCCTTTGTATCCTCAGAGTTCCTGGTATACATACAAACAAAGCCTGTTGCTTTCAAGTCTATTCTGACTCATGGCAAACCCCACTTATTTCTGAATACAATTGCTTCATAGGGGTTTCTTCACTGTAATCTTTACAGCAGCAGATCACTGGGTCTACCTTCTGAGGCACTACGTGGGTTTGAACTACCATCCTTAGGTTACTGTTGTTAAGTGCTGTCAAGTTGGTTCTGACTCATAGAGACCCTAGCTAGAGTTTCCACAGAGCAGCTGGTGGGTTTGAATGACCAACCTTGTGGTTAGCTGCCCAGGGCTTATCCTACAGCACCATACCAGGAGTCCTGGTTAGCAGTTAAGTGCAAACCATTTGTGCTTCTCAGAGACCTACACAAAACACATCATAGTTCAACCACCTCCATTCACCCTAGCTGCTTTCTTTTTCCCCTTCTGCCTCAGAATTGCCACAATTTCTGCTACTTCTTTTCCGGACTCAATTGCTGTCTTTAGAAGCCCACTTCCCACTCTACTCCTTTCACTGTTTTCTGACAGGTCCAGTACTGACACCTTTCCTCTAAAATTTCAATGTGCAGTTTAATGGGTAAGTCCCCCGTTAAGTGCTGTTGGCCATATTTAAAAAAAAAAAAAAAAAGTTAAACCAAGATGGGGAAAGGTTGTAATCCTTGGGTGGTGCAAGAAGTTAATATGTTTGACTGTTAACCAAAAGGTTGGGGATTTAAGTCCACCTAGAGATGTACCTTGAAAGAAAAGTCCTGCCAACCCAATTCTTAAAAATCTGCCTTTACCAAGGAGGTACAATTAACCACACAAGATCAGAAGGCAGGAAGAGATAGGAAAAAAGGAAAGATGTAAGTAGAGTCACAAAACAAAATGTGTATAAATGGTTGAATGGAAAACCAATTTGGTCTGTAAAGTTTCGTGCAAATCACAATAAAAAGAAAAAAACAACAACACAAAAACACAACCTAACTAAAAACCTTCATGAAGCACAGTTCTCCTCTGACATACTTAGAGTTGCCACAGGTCACCTTGTCGACACCCGGTGTGATGCTCTCGTTCCCCAAAAAGGAGCCCTTCCGGAGTACAGCTCTGAACAAGAGCATCAAGTGTGAACTTGGAAAAACCACCATGAGAAAACTGGAACTTGAACCTTCTTCAAGGACTGTTAGACAGGAGACTTGTGTGATGAGAATATTTCAAATAGATGGAGTCCTGGTGTGGTACTGCAGGATAAGCACTAGACTGCAAGGTCAGTTTGAAGTACAATACCAGGAGTTCAAACTCACCAGTCACTCCTCTATACAGGGTCGATTTGAGTGGGAACTCACTTGATGGCACTTAAGTCAAGTGAAGAGTTTACCTGGGGGAACAGCCAAACAATGGTCTCCTTGATTCAGAGTCAGGCCTGGGGACTACTCTTGGCTGATCCTAACAATTCTTTACTGAAATCCAATAAGGGAAGGGAAATGCTTGAAGCCATATTGCAGTGGTGTTGGTGTGGTGCTGTGGGTTAATGTGCCAGACAGCAAAGCTGTTTGAACTGTAAGGTTGGTGGTTCAAGCTCACCAATTGCTCCTTGGAAACCCTATACAGGGTCACTATGGGTTGGAACTGACTTGACGGCACGTAACAACAACAGCTACTACTTAGGATGGTTACAGTGACTAGCAAATCCAAGAGCAGGTGAGTACTGAGGGCAAAGCCTGAGTTTGAGTTCAGAATCACCACAGTGTGCGTGGGGACCAATTGGACAAGAACAGAGGCCATCTCTGCAGATTTTTGAGTGGAAGACCCACATTCATGGAATGCCTCTCCTAAAAAATATGTATTTTAAGTATATATACAATTGAGAGGAAAATAAATTAGAATGAAAGAAATATAAAATGGATAGTTTTAATAAAAGCCTTCCTTTTCCAGATGGAACAAGTACTTGAGAGTTGTTTCCCTGAGTCCGATGCAGGGTTTTGAAACATACAAGTAGCCTCCTGGGTGGCACAAATCTTTAAGCATTCAGCTACTAACTGAAATGTTGATGGTTTGAGTCCACCCAAAGGCATCTCAGAAGACAGGCCTGGCAGTCTACTTCCTAATCAAAACCCTATTCTGATACACACTGGATGGCCAGGAGTCAGAATCCACACTATGACAACTGGTTTGGTTTTATTTTATTTTTGAAAGGTGTTAAAGTTGAGGTATAAGTATAGCATCTAGAAAGCTAGGGGTTGACTTCAGAAGTTGAAAGAGCCATCTGTAGCACATTGCTGGAAATGGGTATCTCCAAATGGCTTCTAGAACAGAACATTCTAGAATGTTCTCCCCTGCAATTGTGGCCTCCTGGAGCTCATTGAACTCTAGTATGAGATCCGCCATCAGGCAATTGGACATAATTATGACTTTAATCTCTGCCATGTAAAATTTGGAGTCCTGGTATGGCACTGTAGAACAAACACTTGACCACAAATTCAGTTTGAACTACAGGATCTACGGTTCAAATTCACCAGCTGCACCTTGAAAACCCTAGACAGGGTCACTATGGATCAGAATCAACTTGATGACACTTGACAACAGGAACAGCAATATTAAATTTGGAGAAGGACTAAGAACAGTTGTGAGGAAACAGTCACCAGTTTCTGGGAACAAGTCAACAGGCCAGATGGGAAACTGAGGATTCAAAATCCTGAGAGACTGGCTTCTGTTGTTCATCTTTAAAATGAAAGCCAACATTGACTTTTGAGCTACTTGTTTGAGAGTTCCTAGATATATGCCAATGATTTTTATCATTCTTAATGTTAAGTTTTATCATTCTTAATGTAATTGTTAAGTGCTGTTGAGTTGGTTCTGACTCATAGCAACTCTGTATAGGATTCCAATCTTGTGGTTCAAAGCAAACTTGTGGTCCAGTGCTTATCCTATAGTGCCACATCAGGATTCCCATTCTTAATGACAAGGCAGAAATGATTTCTGAAGAGATGAAAACAACTTGTTAATATGTTACTATGTAGAAAAAGAGCATAAAGTAGTAGCATGATTGGATCTGATGGCTATCTCTGACACATTACTAATAAACTCAGGACAGGTCATATGGTGTGGACTCTACCAGGGGCCGATTAACCAATAAGCAACAGAAGCAGACTGACTTGTGCTTTCTTACTAATTTGTAGAGAACCAATCATCATGGATTTCATTACTCGTGTTTAGTTACTCAACTGTAGAGTCAAATTATGAAATTGTTCAGTACAGACTAGTAAATCCTTGCTTATTAGATAATCTGCACTGGATTCCTATCTGCTGCCCTCGTAAGCAGTATCTGATCTTCCTTAATCAATGACTTCCTCTGAATTTTCAGGGACAAAGGAGATGGAAGGTTGAAACTCATACCTATGGTAAAGAGGGCAATCTGCAGAGATTGGATAAAGAGTTGGTAAAACCACAAAAATTAAGTTCTGGAATGACTTTTTTCATAACAGACCAAGGAAACAGTGTTGGTGAGTCATTCAGTCACATCGATGCTTTTATTTGAACACCTTCCCTCTGGTATTCCATGGGTTTGGTATCTAGTGTGGTTTACTTTGTGTCTAGTGGAAATGTTTCTCCTGGCCTATCTTCTCCATAAATGCTAAGAATGGCTCTTCTTTTGTTTAGAGGAAACTGCATCTTACTTCTGAGCTGTACCTGTACTATCTTCCAAAATGCTAGGCAGTCTTCCTCATATGGTCACACTACCACAGAGGAAGCCAAGGTTTTCTCCAGCTATCATCTCTACTGCTGGGTAGAATCCTTTCCCCATCTAAGGTTATCTTCCTAGATGTCAAAATGTGCTCCAGCCCAGCCCAACTTTTCTCCTATTCCTGTTGTGATGTTTTATCTACTTGGACAAACTCTCCTATCAGTTTGATGCTCTTACACTCAGCAATCATACATTAGGGAAATATTTATATGTCATTTATATCATTGGACAGTATCATTAATATTGCTTGCAAGTAGAATTTTGTTACAGATAATTTAAAAACAACTACAACAGTACATTGACAAGGAGTTGCCAGAGGTTCAGGCCAGATTCAGACAAGGATATGAAATGAGGGATATCATTGCTGACAACAGATAG
>NW_006408579.1:13604166-13607816 GCF_000296735.1 Chrysochloris asiatica
ATTGTGGAGTATGAGTATTCCGGAAAACTTGTGTTCACAAGGAATCTGTACATAGACCAAGAAGCATTTATCTGAACATAACAAGGGAACATCGAATGATTTAAAATTAGTAAATGTGTGCACCAGGGTTGTATTCTTTCACCATACTTATTCAATGTGCATGCTGGGCACATAATCCGAGAATCTGGATTGTATGAAGAAGAACTCAGCACTAGGACTGGAGAAAGAGTCATTAACAACTTGCAATGTGCAGATGATACAACCTTGCTTGCTGAAAGTGAAGAGGACTTAAAATACTTATTGATGAAGATGAGAGACCACAGTCTTCAGTATGGGTTGCACCTAAATTGTAAAGAAAACAGAAATTCTCACCACTGGCCCAATAAGCAACATCCATATCAATGGAGAAAAGATTGAAGTTGTCAAAGACTTCATCTTGCTCAGATCAACCATCAACACTCATGGAAGCAGCAGTCAAGAAATCAAATGACATATTGCATTAAGCAAATCTGCTGCACAAGACCTCTTAAAAGTGTTCAAGAATAAAGATGTCAGTTTGAGGACTAAAGTGCGCCAGACCAAAATCATGGTATTTTCAATAACCTCGTATGCATGTGAAATCTGGACAATGAATAGAGAAGATCATAGAAAAATTGATGCTTTTGAGTTATGGTGTTGGAGGAGAATATTAAAAGTACCATGGACTGCCAAAAGAGCCAACAGGTCTATGTTGGAACAAGTACAGCCAGAATGCTCCTTGGAAGAGACTTCGTCTCTCATACTTCAGGCATATTATCAAGAGGGACTAGTTCCTAGAGAAAGACAGAAGGACATCATGCCAGGTAAAATGGAGGGTCAGTAAAAAATAGGAAGACCCTCCAATGAGATGGATTGGCACAATGGCAGTAGCAATGGGCTCAAGTGTAGTAACAATTACAAGGTTGGCACAGGAAGGGTAGTGTTTCATTCTGTTGTGCATAGGGTCTTTATGAGTCTGTACCAACTCGATGGCACATAACAACAACAACACACCCTCACTCAGCTCAACAAACTTGTCTAACCTACATAATAAAGCTTTGTAGAATCTGTAAAGAAAAAAAAATCACCTTTTGCTTGGAATCTAGTTTTGATGCTAATATGTACATATATATACTAAATGGTTACAGAACAGTTCCAAGCCAGATAATAAACAAATACTTGGTTAGATATTGGCTATGTATATGCAAATACCAACAAAATTAATAGAAAGGAAGCCTGTGGGAAAGAATTGTCAGTGAAAACTTTTGGAAGAAAATTAATGTATAAACAGATTCCTAAAAAAGAACAAATAGAAAATTTGCTTGGTTTACTTTCCTTGGTTCAACAAAGTGATTAAAAGCAATCAGAGTTTGAGTATCAGGGAGAAAAACAGTAAAACCAGCCGAAGAGGAGAAATAACAATTACAACAAAGTGGTGAAGTAATTTACTACTAAAAAGGTAAAGGAGCTCTGGTATCATAGTGGTTATGAATTAGGCTGCTAACCTCAAGGTCGGCAGTTCGAAACTACCAGCCGTTGCACCGGAGAAAGATGAAGGTTTCTGCTACTGTAAAGATTTACAGCCTCAGAAACCCTGTGCAGGGTCACTATGAGTAGGAACCAACTCCACGGTACTTAACAACAACAAACAAGGTAAAGTAATAGCAAAATATTTCACCAACTCTATAGTTTTCCAAATTGATTTCTTCAGAACTCTTTCCCCACTTCATCTGATTATGAAGTTTTCCAGGTGATTTGAGAAGGCCTCCTTCATTATTCTTTTCTTATTCTTTTATCTTGCTTTGACTTGTGGTAGCCATTGTTGTTAAGTGCCTTTGAATTGGTTCTGACCCATAGCAACCCTGTATAGAGTTTCTGAGGAGCAACTGGTGCACTGGACTACAAATTAATAGGATAAAACAAAACAAAACAAAAATAGGACGTGGGTCCGAAAATAAAGTTGCCTTTCCTACTCTGGGAGCTTCAAATAACTAGTCACACGTAGGGTAGGATTCAGTGCAGACTGGGAGGAGATGTTGAGGGGAAGGGGGAGAAAGAAGGTGAGGAATAATACTGATACCTTAAAAGACAAATTCAACCATGCAAACGGAAAATAAACAGGACATTGTCTAGCCATAACCACAGACGGCTGAAAACAAATGTGCATTCAGAACACAGTCTATGTTATTACTGTGTGTCTTTGGCAAAAAAGGGTGATAATACCTGGGAGGAATGTTGTGATGATTAGATAGTGTATAGAAAGTATTTCCAACAATGGCTGACACATAGTAAATATGGTAAAAATATAATTTTTTATTATTCATTTATAAGAAATACAAAAGCAAATAAAAAATCCAGTTACTCTTAAC
The DNA here is from genome assembly GCF_000296735.1 of Chrysochloris asiatica. Taxonomy (NCBI): domain Eukaryota; kingdom Metazoa; phylum Chordata; class Mammalia; order Afrosoricida; family Chrysochloridae; genus Chrysochloris; species Chrysochloris asiatica. Next base: position 13,606,554 of record NW_006408579.1, read on the forward strand.
ATTTGGCTGATATATTATTTTTAAGTGACCACATATTTGTTCCGTCCAAAATAAATGATATCTAGGACCAACTCGACGGCACTTAACAACAACAACAAAGATGAGAATGATATGGGCTGAATGAATTCTGTCTGGGTTAGAAAGCTCAATGCAAATCCATGTCTGTTCAGAGGAAAAAATAAATCTTACCAGTTACATCAAAATGACATTTGATTGCCTGATAATAAGATGTTCAAACCACATGAGTGCTCAGCCTTTTTTTTTTTTTTTTTTTTTTTAATTGAGTGAAAGAAAGTTCATAGGGCAGATCATCAGTTTTACATTCAACAAATCATATACTTCATTTCATTACAATGATTGTAATCCCTTCCATGTACCATCAATTAACAGTATTTCTCTCTATTCTAGCCCTTTTTTTAAAAAAACACTCAGGCATATATAATAATTTGTACCCCCAAAGGGCACATTCTGTAAATCTGCCTCCTGGCCACCAGCTCTTAGTCCCTCTCTTCCCATGAATCTAGAGTCCTCAGTTGCTTCCTCTCTCCATGTCCCCATCTCTGTCTCCATCTCTAGTAACACTGCTTCTCTGGATAAATTCCTGCATTCTGCTTATGCTCTTCTCCCTCGATGGTGATGGTCCTAGAGTCTTCTGTTTCTGGACTGTAAGATTAACTACTTCCCAGTTTTTGTTACAAAACGTCTACCTTTACAATTGTGACAGTCAAATTAGTCATGATAACAATTACTCACTATTGAATCATAAGAATCTTAATCCCATCTTTTTTTTTTTTTTTTTTACCAGGTCCATCTAGACAAAATGAAAGCTAATCAGTGGGGACTCTTTCTTCCCTCAGACACTCTTAGACTCCCTCTTGTAACCTTGTAAGCCACTCACTTTGTGCCTTTATCGCTCCTTCATTTTAGATAGCCAACGTCTAAATTGTCTATTCCTATCTATCCTGTGTCTTGGAAACCCTACACAGGCTCACTATGGGTCGGGATCGACTCGATGGCACCTAACTACAACAACAACAGCATCTACCCTGTGTACAGAGGGGATAGTATAGTGTTGATACTTGATGTGAAGACTCCTTCCTTCTCTGTTGATATTTAGAGTTACTACAAGGAGCTCTGGTAGTGTGGTGGTTATGAAACGGGCTGTGAACTGCAAGGTCAGCAGTTCGAAACTACCAGCTGTTCCACAGGAGAAAGATGAGGCTTTCTGCTCCCATAAAGATTTACAGCCTCAGAAACCCTGTA
>NW_006408579.1:13607916-13645875 GCF_000296735.1 Chrysochloris asiatica
ACCCTGTACAGGGTCACTATGAGTCGGAACCGACTCCACGACACATAACCACCACCACCACCTCCATGAGTATAGGTCAAGTTCATCAAGTTGTAGAAATATACCCTCATTTCCTTTATAAAAAATTAAAAAAAAAATCTTCCTCTAGTCAAGTTCTGATCATCAAGCCATTGAAGCTAAGTCAAATGGGTACTATCTGCAAGTTTGGGTGTTCTTGTGTGTCTCCCCTCACTTCATATCATCTGGATGCTTCACTCTCAGCTCTAGCCCTCTGTGGCTATGTCCTTGTCCATGGGCTGAAGTGTCCCAAGGTCTCACCACACTTTAGACCAACCAGCCCTTCCACTTCTCTCTCTCATTTCCAGGTCAACGGGACTCCATGGACTGTGGTTGAACTCAGCCCATTTCTTCATTGCTGCCTTTCCCCCTCTTCCACTCACCAGTGGACCAATGTGGTCATCAGCAAACTTACATGCCTGCTCATGTGTTCCCTTTGAGTTTCAGTCTTAGAGGGGGGTTTGTCCTGAGGGAACTTGATTGCTTGCCTTGATGGCTTCCTGGTGAACAATTTGCTTATTCTTGTAGTAGCCAGTCATACTGCCATTTTTGTTTTGGGTGTTTCCTGATGATCTTTTTTTTTTGAAGATGTATCTTCTGTCACTCATCCTATTTTAAAACAATTCTTTTTATGATTAAAAGTAATTATGGGGATAAACCAGTTTCGACTAAAAATAAGAGGAACTTGTTCTTTTAGTGAGGAGCCCTGGTGGTGCAATGGGTTAACTATTGGGCTATTAAACAAAAGGTTGGCATTTCGAACCTACCAACAGCTCCAAGGTTTTCTTAGACTTCCCATTAACTCAACAGCAGTGAGTTTGGTTTTGGGAGGTTGTCCCATTGGTAGAACCCTCTTCTAACTTTTTAACCCAATGTTCTAATTCTGTCAGAAGGATGAGCTGACCACTTCCTTGAATTTCTGTAGTGGTCCTTCAGTCTGTGCACCACACAAAGTCCTTTCTTGTTTTGGGAGAGTTTCCTCACCTTGACCTGGCCCCTACAGGTCTAATGTCACCCTGGTAGATGAAAGGAGAAGAATAGGTTTCCTGATGGTGTTGGCCTCACAGCTGTGCTTTTGATGGAGGAAAAGGATCTTGCTGAAGGACTCTGCAGTTCTGACAATTTGGAGAGGCCCACTGTAGCAACTTCTGCATTGAACTCTGCTTGTTCACTTCCACAAAACTGCACAATGAAGATAACTGCCCCACTATCTTATCTAATATCTTAGCTCCCTGAATGATGGTCCTTCATATTCCTTCTAGTTTTTGAGATGTATGAGTCTAATAGATTGCCTCTCCTAGTACAGACAGCCTTACAATGGCTTCCTTAGAATGTCTTCATGTCCCATTTCAACCTCTAATCTCTCAAAGGCACAGTGGTTAAGTGCTTGACTGGGAAATAGTACAATCATGGAAACCCTATGGGGCAGTTCTATGCTGTCCAATAGGATTGCCATGAGTTGGAATTGACTCCAGGGCAGTAGAAAGATTTCTAAAAATCTTTCAAAAAGAAATCCTCCAAAATTGCAAATCTACCATAAAATGCAAGACGCTCTGGTAACGTAGTGGTTATGCATCAGGCTGCTAATCTTACGGTCAGCAGTTCGAAACTACCAGCTGTGCCACAGGAGAAAGATGAGGCTTTCTGCTCCCATAAAGATTTACAACCTTGGAAACCGTATGCAGGGTTGCTATGAGTCGGAACCGACTCCACAGCACACAGCAACAACCACCACCATAAAATGCTGCTGGCTAACACAGCCTTAACGTGTATAGTAAGGAGAGAGTCCCACTGCACGAGAGAAATACATCTCTGAAGAAGTGGATGAAGGATGTGAATTGACATACAGTTTTAGGGAAAAACTAGTCTTATATAAAAAAAAAATGTGCAGAAAATTGATCACTAACACTCACAAGCCAAAATTTATTTTCTAGGTTTTTGTGTGTGAGAAGTTGAATGCTTATATAAATATTATTTTTGAAATGATGAACAAATGCAGAAAATTAAAGCAACCTAGAAATCTAAGTCAGAGTCCTAAGTTTATAGGTACCTTTGTAAATAATTCTAGTTTTGAAAAACAACTTGAGATTCATAAAATTATTTCACTGTTCATAACTTCACATAATATTCATAGTGGAGGTAACTGCTTTTACTTTTATGTTGAATATCTTTCTTATTAAAGGCTACATTCTATAAAGGTATGAGTTTTCAAAACCTAAAAATCCTTTGCAAGATAATTTACTATAAGTGTGTGATGATAGTTCTTCAAGGTGTAGTAATGGTGTCTCTTTTCCAATTTTTTTATTTGGGATAAATAGTTTTAGTGCATAAGTATTCCTATCATCATTAATAATAAGAAAAAAATAAATGTCTCATAAATACATGAAACTGCTCACTAAATAAAATCTTGTAAAATTAAAATTGTGCTATCAGTTCTGGGAATACAGTTTTAAGAAGTTGGCCACTATTGATTCTGAAGTGGGCTTTCGTAGCTGTTTTCTGAACCCCTGGGATAAAAAGGCTTGATTTGCGGTGGAATCTTTGGAGCCTGCAGTCATATATTACAATATGTTGTAAATCCAGAGGGTACAATATAGATTTCACAAGGGGCTGTGGGGTTAATTGAAATTCCATCTGTTTCTTCTCTATGACAGACATAATATCCTGAAATATTAGCTCAGGATAAGATTTGAGAATTAAGATTTTTTTATTTTTCACTAAAATTAGAATTTTACCTAAATTTGTTCCTCCCTACTTTTCTACCTCATAGATTGAACTAAAAAATGTTTAAAAGACAGCCTTTATTTTTCTCCACAGCTGCCCCTGAGGCAGCTCACCCCCCCTTCTAGTGCATGCCGGGTAATGCCATGTATTCTTAGACTCCCAATGGCCCCCATTACTGTCAATTAGTTACGGAATGCTATAGGGATTCATGCCTGACAGCTTGAGTAAAGGCAGGAGAAATGGGCTCGGTAGGGAGCGAGGGGCCTGATTCTTTTTTGTCCGCCAGAAATACCTTTCCCAGCAAGGCTTTTTAATGGCCTTCCCTTCTTTCTTTCCCTCTGTCCAAGTGCCCCCCTCCACCAGGATCCCAACACAAATCATGTACACATACACTCATATATTCATACACGATGTGTTTGTGTGACTATCCCACAGGACTGTGTGAATTCTCAGAGCTGAGGTAACCTCTGAAAATTACAGAGCTTTCAAATTCCAATTAATACCTGTGCTATGATCTGATTCCTAGCTTCCTCTCTTCTGAAGGTTTCTTGTTACTAAGTGCCTCCTTCAATTTACTTCTACAGCTTTCTTCCTTCAAAAGAAGACACTGGCTGCTTGGCCACAGAACCTGAGTAGGGATCCTATGCCATGTGTGCTGGTCAATGGCTTGGGCAATGGTGATCCCCTACCTGTCCCATGTCTAACTGACTTCTTTTTCTTCTTGCCTTTCTCTCCTTTATGTGTACACACACACATCCTAGATCATCCCACTTCAGAGATGTTAAGATTTTCCAGAACAGGCGTTTTGTCTTATTCATCTTTGTTTTTACTCTCCTCTTCCTTACCTCCCCAAGTAGGTATTATTCTGGCACTTTCTTCATGACCTTTGGTCTTGCTGCAGCCATTGGCTGAGACACCTTGCCTGAGATCTGAATACCTGACTTCCTTCCATCATTTATATCTTAACTCAAATGGCATCAACGCAAAGGCTTCCCCTAACTTCCCAAGCTCAAATAGTCACAACTCATTCCAGTTGTTCTTTCCCTTGACTTAATCTTATTCTATTCAGACCATGATCTGAAATATAGTTACGTGGTTATTGTTTCCCTATCCTTTAGAATAAGTTACCATGAGAACAAAAGACTGCTTTGTGTAGCTTTAGTCCCTAGAACAGCACCTGGAATGAGTTGTTGTTGTTGTTAAGTGCCGTCGAGTCGTTTCTGACCCATAGCGACCCTGTACAGGGTTTCCGAGGCTGTAAATCTTTACGGGAGCAGAACGCCTCTTCTTTCTCCCGCGGAACAAGAAGCTCTATAATATTTGTTGAAAATCATTGACTGATTGATAGAATGAATGAATGAGCATTTAATGTCACTGATGCTTTTTTAGGGTTAAGGAGAACCCAGATCACATCAAAATGGTGTACCTGTTGCGGGTCTCTTGTCTTTACTCTCTTCTATGAGTACCGTGTTTTTCTTAGCTGCTAACCACAATATTGATGGTTCAAACCCACCAGCAGCTCCTTGAAAACCTTATACAGGGTTGCTATTAGTTGGAACTGATTTACCAACTCTTAACAACAACAGAGCAAAAATACCCCTAGGAAAAACCTAATGGAAAATAACAAACCATAAAAAACAGTTGTGAGGATGTCTCAGGACCAGGCAGTGTTTTCTTTTCCTGTGCACAATGTCGGCACAAGAAAGCAATGCTTGACAGGCAGTGGTGGATCAGTGGCAGGATTCTTGCCTTCACGTAGAAGACCTGGGTTTGATTCCTTCCCAAGGTATTTCATGTGCAGCTACCACCTGTCTGTCAGTAGAAGTTTTCCTGTTTCTGTGATAATTGAATAGATTGCAGTGGAGCTTTCAGCCTAACACAGACTAGGAAGACTTCAGAAAATCAGCCAAAGAAAATCCTATGGATCACAGCAATCCAGCCCCCACTGACCGTGAGGTTGGCACAGGAAGGACTAGGCAGTATTTCTTTCTGTTGTGCATGGGGTCACCAAGAGCTAGTTGGAGGCTGACTTGACAGTAATTAACAACAACATAATGCTTAAAGTGATTATATTTCTCCAGGTGGATCTGTGAAAGATGGCAGAGTAAAAATGATAGAAGATGACACACTAGAGAAGAAACACTCTCTGGATCAATTCATAACTAGGTTCTAAGTTCCTCCCCTGGTACCTAGTGCAGGTATTGAGAGGTGCTGCCTAAGGAAGACACTCCCATCCTGCTTAATTTAGACATCGACAAGTGTATATAGGCAGAGAGACAAGGACCAAGAAGAGGGCAATGTGATGGAAACAAGCTAGGGCCAGAGGATGGGATGTGAATCTTGGAGAAATTTCAAGAGTCCTAGAGTAAGGTTGTTGTTGTTGTTAATTAAGTGCCATTGAGTTGGTCTGACCCACAGCAACCCTGTATAGGGCTTCCAAGGAGCAGCTGGTGAACTTGAACCACTGATCTGAGGTTCAAATTGACTTTGCAGTCTAGCACATTAACCTACAGCGCCACACCATGAATCTTGAAATCTTAGGCATTATTGGGAAGACAATGCCTAGAGCAAAACTCTGATTTGCAAAATGTAGCAATTTTATACTGTCAAGCCATCACCACATATTGCTTTATGGTACCTACAGATTTATCACACTTCATATTCATGCCATCAGAGAGGAATTTTCAGTGAAGTTTTGTTACCAAATTCTGCTTTACTTCAATGCTTTTCAGACTTTATTGTGCATGTGAATGACCTGGCCAGTCTTTAGGACGAGACTGAGATTCTGCATTTCCAACAAGGTTTCAGATGCTGCTGCTATTGTTGATCCACACACACACTAAGTAGCAAAGCATTATTTTACCATTTTAGGAAGAAATGTAGAAAACTTTGTGAAGAACGGATTGACTCTAACTTGATTTAAAGAAACAAAAGTTTCATTAATAAAGATTTTCATAAGAAAAGATAAGAAAACATCAGAAAAAGATGTATTTTATAACTATGTCCTTTTTTTTTTTTTTTTTTTGGTAAATGAGTGTAAAAGTTGCTTGGAAACAGTATTAACTCATGATCTAGGTATAGTAAACCTGTTTGAACCAGTATAAATTTTGTTCTTTTCTATATACTTGAATCAGATCCTATTAATAAGTCTCTTTCTTCCTTACTTTTTTTAAAGAGTAACATTACTTTGACACAAAATAAAAAAATAAATTATCTATGGTATGTATGACATGGAAGAGAAGAATAATTGCTTACTTTTTTCTCCTTTTAATGATTGCCTGCTAATGATAAGGGAAAATATAATGAAATGCCATACATACAGTTCCATTGACAGCCAATAAATAAGATTTTGCTTGGAAAGATGTATAGAACATTCACACCTACACACAGTTAATCCTGCCCAAGGTGTTTGCTCTCATAAACACACAGGTTTAAGGCTCAATTCACAGAGGCAACTTGTTTTCATAAATCCATGGAAACTAACAAGAGAACAGATAGTATTTACTGAGTTTGAGCTAGGAACCATGAGACTGGGTACAAAAGGGATTGATCATCTAGTTAGGATGATAATGTAGGAAAAATGAATCAACAATTTAAAATGTAAATGATTAAAACTATACATGAATTCATATAATTTCATAAACTGCCAAAAGAGCAATGGTTTGAGAATGTACAGGAATAAGAGATTAATTTAGACTGAAATGGCCAAGGAAGGTTTCCTGCAAAGTAGAATTTGACTTGGGGTTTAAAGGAATGAAGGTTACTCCAGGAGACATGGAAACAAGAAGGAAAGAAATACCAGGCATAGAAGGACATGAACAACTGTGCGATTTCAAAAGAATATAAAGGAAAAAAAAAAAGAATATAAAGGTTCTGGTGTGGCACTATAAGATAAACACTGGACTGCTAACCGAAAGGTATGCAGTTCAAGCCCACGAGCTGCTCCTCAGAGACCCAATACAGGGTTGCTATGAGCTGGAGCCAACTTGATGGCGGTTTACAACAACAAAGAAAATATGAAGTATTTGGGATCTTATGAGGAAACCAGTTTTACTGGAGTAGTTTATTTATTTAGAGGAAATATGGTAGAGGCAGAAATGGTAGAAATGATAAAGTTAGGATCAGATTAAAGAAGGTCTTAATTGTTGTCAGACAAAGAAGGTTGGTTTTGATTCTGTAGATGACAAAGGAGCCTTGGATATTTTAAACAATGGAGTACATTGTAACCAAATATTTTAACAGATTCATTGTACCTAGTTGAAATGTGAGTAATAAGGACCAGAATTAGGATGGTGACAAAGGGTGCTGAGTAGATTGAAAAGAGGGTTAATCTAAAGAAATCATAGACTTAAATGACTGAAGGGACATTATACTGAATAGGTGGAATGAGCCCCAAATGGTTTTTTAGTTTGAAGCTAGTAGAATAGAAGAGGAATGATTCCACCCCCAACCCCATTTCGACACATTTTAAGTTTTAAGTAATAGTAAGGCAGGCAAGTGTCAGTTGGATACTTGCAGACAATTGGAAGTGTGACTATTAGAAATGTGGCTGTGCTAAGAGGTGGTTATAACTGAAATCAAGGCAGTGCAAGATATCACCAAGGAAAGTGTGCAGATTGAACTATGGAAAATACCTGCATGTGCAGCCTGAATGGAGAAATGGCAGTCATAGAAGAAAGATGCACAGAGTCTCAAAGCAGTAAAAGAAAGGAAGAGGGCCAAAACAGGCCCTTAGCATCAAATGCTGCAGGAAAACCACAGAAGCTCAACTTGAGGAAAGTATCTTGAAGGTAGGTGACTTTTGCCTTTCCAAGTGTGAAGACCACAGAGTGGCAAGGGTGGAAGCCTGATGACAAGAGATTAAGAACTAGCAAATCATAACAAAATGAGACAATTTACGGGCTCCCCATTAAAAAATACAAAAGGAACTATAGGATAGAAACCAAAGGGACAGAGTAGTCAAGTGCTTTTATATTGTCTTTTTAAATTTATTATAGTAGTGAAACTAATTTTTTGTTGTTTCTATATATTGTTGCTGTTAGGTGCCATCAAGCCGGTACCAATTCTTAGCAACCCTATACACAACAGAACGAAACACTGTCTGGTCCTGGGTCAACCTCACAATCATCGTTAAACCTGAGACCATCGCTGCTGACACTGTGCTAATCCATCTAATTGGAGGTCTTCCTCTTTTTCTTCAACTGTCCACTTTACCAAACATGATATCCTTCTCCAGTGACTGGTCCCTCCTGATAATATGTCTGAAGTATGAAAGATGAAGTTTGGCCATCTTGGCCTCCAAGGAGCACTCTGGCTGCACTTCTTCCAACACAGATCTGTTTTTTCTTTTGGCCATCCATGGTACTTCTGATATTCTCCTCCAATAATGTAATTGAAACATATCAATTATTTTCCTGTCTTCTTTATTCACTGTCCAACTTTCACATGCATATGAGGTTACTGAATATACCATGGTTTGGGTCTGGTGCACCTTAGTCCTCAAACTGACATCTTTGCTCTTCAACACTTTAAAGAGGTCTTGTGCAGCAGATTTGCCTAATGCAATACATCATTTGATTTCTTGATTGCTGCTTCCATGAGTGTTGATGGTTGATCTGAGCAAAATGAAGTCTTTGACAACTTCAATCTTTTCTCCATTTATATGGATGTTGTTTATTGGTCCAGTTGTGAGGATTTTTGTTTTCTTTACATTAAGGTGCAACCCATACTGAAGTCTGTGGTCTTTGATCTTTATCAATATTTTACGTGCTCTTCACTTTTAGCAAGTAAGGTTGTACCATCTGTAAATCACAGGTTGTTAATGAGTCTTCCTCCAATCCTGATGCCATATTTTTCTTCATATAATCCAGTTTATCGAATTATTTGCTCAGCCTACAGATTGGTCAGTGTGGTGAAAGAATATAACCCTGTCGCACACATTTACTAATTTTAAAACCATCCAGTGTTCCCTTGTTCTGATTGAACAACTGTGTCTTGGTTTATGTACAGGTTCCTCATGAGCACAATTAAGTGTTTCGTAATATTCATATTTTGCGATGTTGTCCATTGATTAAGGAGAAGGAAAAAAGAGAGAAAAATTGATGGCATATGAAACTGCAAAGAAACAAGACTTTTAGGTGATCTTTTAACTTGGAACTGAGGTCACTTTTCAGCCAAATAATAGATTAGCCTATAAAATATACAATAAATGATAATGCCCATGAGAACTGCCAATAAGGAATGTGTTCCATTAAGCAGTCAACTCTATGAGATCAAATGATCAACATTTATCCAAAAAGCATAGATTGTTCTTGTTGTTAAGTGCCATCGAGTTGATTCTGACCCATGGCGACCCTGTATTGGGTTTCCAAGGAGCAGCTGGTGAGCTTGAACCATCGACTCTGCAGTTCAAATGACTTTGCAGTCTGATGCATCAGCCCACAGCGCCATACCATATTGAACATACCATGTGTGGTGCTGCAGGTTAATGTGTTAGACTGCAAAGTCAATTTAAATTACAAGATCGGTGGTTCAAGCTCACCAATTGCTCTTTGGAAACTCTATACTGGGTCATAATTAGCTGGAACCAACATGATGGCACTTAGCATCAACCACAATCCGAAGAACAAACAAATCTGTCTAGGAAGAAACAGCCAGAATGCTCCTTTAGAAGCAAGGGTGGTGGGACTTTCTCTCACATATTTTGAACACGTTATCAGGAGGACATATCCTTGGAGAAAGACATCATACTTGGCAGAGAAGAGGGTTAGTGAAAAACAGGAAGACCTTCAGTAAGATAGACGGCCACAGCAGCTCAAATATAATCACAACTGTGAGGATGGCACAGGACTGGGCAGTGTTTTGTTCTGTTACACATAGGGTCACTATCAGTTGGAACCAACATGATGGCATCTAACAAACAACAGCAGCTTAGATAAGTAGGCATGGAGGGGAAGGGAAATGAATGGATGGCAACAGAAGCAGGTCGTGTAGTAACGATAAGAGTGCTGACACATTGTGGTGACTGTATCCAATGTCACTGAACAATCTGTGCATGAACTGTTGAATAGGAATCTAATTCACAGTACAAACGTTCACTTTAAAACACAATGAAATATATTTTTTAAAGATATAACAATGATAAAAAGACTTTGAGGTGGTAAAATCTTGAAAGAGACAAGCCCTTGAGGGAGACCAGAGGTAAGCTCTATAAATTGCAAAGATAACTCTGCCTTCCCACACCTGGAAGATGAAGGATGAAGAAATGGAGAATTTAGACTCCTGTTGGCCTGTCATCTCTATAAAGGAGATTGTCTTCCAGCTCTGGATCTTCAGGTGAAGTTAAGAAAGGAGATGTTTGGTCTGATCATTGTATTAGGAAATAGGCAAACAATGAATGAAAGTATTGCTATCAATAGTTGAGTGTGAATTTGCACACAGACCTAATGATAGTAGGAAGTGAGCATGACTCAGGAATGTGAAACAACAAAGCGAACTGGAGAAGATGATATGGGCAACCAAATGCACGATGCTGATGACACTGCTGTTTGCATGGGCTTATCACACCATGTTTAGGAGAGTCCAGAAATGACAAGGGGAGGATGATTAAGAATGATGAACAATAACAACTGAGAAACTGTTTCAATGTTGATCATTGCAATTTAAAAGACACTTACTGCAAATCCACTGAACACCATGTGTTCACACTGGGCTTGGGTGTGTTGTATGACTTCAGAAGTCTGAAGCAATGCTCCTGCTCTAAGGAGGCTGCCGTATCCTTAAGGAAAGAAGAGATGCACAACTGAAACCGTGAGAACATTCATAGGTATGTGCAGTAGCGATGATGCTAGAGAATTGGCCTCCAACTCATGGTGACCCCATACATGATGGCATAAAATGCTCTGTTAGTTGGATAAAATCCCCATGATAGTTGGAGAATTGAAACATTGGGATCCAAAGGTTTTCACTGACTGATTTTCAGTTAGATGGCCAGGCCCTTCTTCCTAGCCTATTTAACTCTAGAAGCTCTGCAGAAACCAATTCAGCATCACAGCAATTCACAAGCCTACCCTGAGAGCTCTGGTAGCGTAGTGGTTACGAATCGGGCTGCGAACCTTAAAGTCAGCAGTTCAAAACTACCAGCTGCTCTGCAGGAGAAAGATGAGGCTTTCTACTCCCGTAAAGATTTACACCCTCGGAAACCTTGTACAGGGTCTCTATGGGTCAGAACCGACTCGACGGCACTTAGCAACAACAACCCTGAGAGATGGGTGGCAGCTGCACATGACGTATATTGGCTGGACTCAAACCCAGGTATCCCACATGAAAGGTGAGAATTCTACCACTGACCCACCATTGCCCTCACAGTAGAGACAGGACTTTAACTATTATGAAGCGGAAGTCACTGGAAAAGAGCAAGTTGTGGAGTGCTCAAGGTGGTAAAATTGTCTTTACCTTCTTCATAGTCTCCCCAACACTCACAACAAAGCCACACAGCCGTGGTTTTGAGACTAGAAATGAAGACAAGAAAAGCGTAACTGTGGTTTTTTGTTTTTCTTTTAATGGAGTCCTGGTGTGGCACTGCAGGATAAGCATAGGACTGATAACTGCAAGGTCAGCTGTTCAAACCCACCAGCTGCTCCTCAGAAAGAAACCCTATACAGGGTTGCTATGAGTTGGAACCAACTTGGTGGCACTTAACTACAACCACACTATCATGTGAGAGGGGAAACTGAAAACTATACTCACTTTCCTGCCCATAGTAAGACTGGAAAGCAATACCACCTTCCTTCTATACCTCTTGTACGGTACTTGGCTCAGCAGAACAAACTGGATCAAGAGGAAGAATCAAGGTTTGCTAGAGGTACGGAGAGGCTTGGAGTCTTTGATGAGAAGGTAACAACCTTGAGCTACCCCACCACTCACTGATGTTGACTGTATGAGCAACCCCTTAGGGACATTCCTATGGGTTATGCGCATCAGTTTGCTTCCCCATCACTCTTTCACTCCCACCCCCACTGCTGGAGTTCCCCCACTTAGTTCAGAACAGCTGCTCAGATCTTTCAAGCCAAGGGCTTAGTAGTGGTGTGGCCTTGAGCAAGATGCTTAACAAAACTGAGCTTCACTCCCCCCACCCCCAACCCACGATGGAGTAATAAGTTTTGTATGAAAAATTCCTGGCACTAAGCAAGTGCTCTGTATTAAGATCATTTTTCAATTACACTTTCCTCCCCATCCATTTCATTCACTGTTAATGAAAATGATTTTTTCCCTCCTTCCTCTTTCTTTCATTCTGTTGCATGGCTTAGTTGTTGTTAGGTGGCATCAAGTAGACTCTGGACTCATATCATAGTGACCCTATGCACACCACGCCGTCCTGTGCCATTCTCACATTTCTTGGTGGTGGTGTTGTTGTTAAGTGCTGTCGAGTCAGTTTTAACTCATAGCGACCCTGTATAGGGTATCCCAGGAGCAGCTGGTAAGCTTGAACCACCAACCTTGTGGGTCAAACTGACCTAACAATCCAGTACATTAACTCACAGTGCCACATCGGGACTCCACATACTTGGCTGTTGTGGTTGTTAAGTGTGGTCGAGTAGGTTTTGACCCATAGCAACCCTATATAGGGTTTTCGAGGAGTAGCTGATGAGTGTGAACCACCAACATGGCAGTTCAAACCAACTTTGCAGTCCAGTGCATTAACCCTCAGTGCCACACAAGGTAGCAGAGGTTTTATTCCGTATAGATGGAGTAAGCCCACTGTGGTTGATTCTGACTCATCGTGAGACTCACAGATCTGCGACTCACAGATCTGCTCCTTAGGGTTTTTGAGATCAAATCTTTACCGAGCATTCAGATTCATCTCCTGCAGGATGCATAGTGTGTTTGAATCTTCACATTTAGCAAGCAAAAAACCCACTATGACACCAGGGATCAGTGGATTAAACTGTTATTTGACTAACAATTCTGTATTCAGCTGAAGGTGAATGTTTTATCAAGTCCTGAGACTTTCAAAAGTCCCTGTGTGTGTCAACATCACCTGGAAACACACACACACACACACACACACACACACACACACACACGTGTTCCCTGAGCCCCAACTCAGACCCATTGAATCAGAATCTTGGAGAGATGAATTCTGGAACCTATGTTTTTAAAAAGCTTCTATCCCTGGTTAAGAATGCTGTGCTAATTAAAATACATACCAATATTACTTGAAAACTGAAATTATTCTCTATCAAGATGTGTAAATTCAGAGAACTCTGTTGCCTCACTCACAGACTCAGTAACAAATCAAATGAGATGTAATCAAATGAGGACCCAACATTTCAGAGACATGTATGGTTAAAGAAAGGTTTTGTTTCTTTTTTTGTTTGTTCTTTTCTCTAAGCTCAATAGAGTTCAGGCTTGGGTTTGCTGGTTTGGTTTGAAAATCTCCATCACTCCATCATGGATCTCCACTTTACCTGCCATCATGTGAGTCCTCTTTCTAAAGAGTTAAGGACCTCCTTCCCCTTCAACCTCTCTTGACTTTTCTAGGTGGGAGGAAGGGGGCATAATAGGAGGGATTAGAAGCTGAGTGTGGGGATGTCTGTGGATGAGGGGCAGAGAGCAGGGGTGGCCAGTAGCCATGAAGTAACTGACCCCTAAGTACAGATCTTGCAGACTGACGGAGGAGTCAGCAAACCTGTGTAGAGCAAATAACTTTTTAGACCTTTCTAATGTTTTCTCTGCGTCCCCCACTTTGAGGTGTGTGTGGGGGGAGCGGGGGTGAGGAGGTGGGGTAGCTGTATACTTAGAGTTGAAAATAAAAAAGCTCTCTCTATTGACTCCCGAATGGCTGAGATAAAGAGAACCACATGGGACTCATTGTCAGAAATGAGAGCTCAGAAGCTGGCCTCCTTTTTCTCATTATTGTGCTATTCTCTTCCTTCCCTCCACCCCTCCCATGTCAAAATGTTCTCCCAACCCCTACCCAGCCCCCACTCCCCTTTTGCTCCAACAACCCAAAGACTCTCTTTTCAAGCTCCCACTGCCACTGCCCCCTCAACTGCGCCCAAGACCTCCATTCAAAGTCACTGGTTTGGGTAAAATCCCTTATTCACCCCCTCCCCACCCCTCTGCCCCATCAGCTGAGACTCAGTTCAGACCTCACAAAACAAAACTAAACCAGCCCATATAATTGATGGTTGCTGCTGGAGGACCCCCCTCCACTCTTAACCCAGGGGCTCCTGCTGAGGCAGCTCCTGTTTGCCAGTATTCCCTCCCTCCCTACTCCCAACTCCAGGCGGATTTTCCTAGTTAACAAGTGCGCACTGCTATTAGCATGCCCCTATCATATTTATTCCCTTTCAGGGTTGATCCGCACTTTTGTCAGGGGCAACCAACGCATCTTTTGACATTTTAGCCTTTCTGTCTGCTGGGGACGGATGACGACGGTGGCAGCGGTGGCGACCCCATGCTTCTGAGAGGAGCAAGCAATGCAGAAATGAGGAAGAATAGAACAAAACCCCAAAACAAGGGAGCCTGGAGAGGAAAGAGAAAAACATTGTAACTTGTTAGCGACCCAATGGAAAAGAGGCAAGGGGGAGGAGGACTCTAATGAGTTTGATGACAGTTGTATTTAAAAGCATTTTATTTCCCAGCAAGGCTGCAAGGTGGCGAACTTTGTTAATACACCTCACACTTCATTTTCCCAAGTTTCACTTCATGCTCACAAGTGTGCTAAATATTAAGAGATGAGAGAGAGAAATGAGAAAACCAAGGGATTCAGAGAGAAATTGCAACAAGGAAAGAGAGAAGAAGAAAGAAAAATTATTTTTGGTATTCTTAATGTAACACACAGTTGAATGTGGCTAATTCGGTACAAGTCTCATGTCCCTTTAGATATCAAGCACAGATCACGTTACCAGAACCTCTATGGGTTCTTCAGTGATTACTAAACTTCCCAGATTCTTCCATATTCATCTCCAATAACAATTTTGTGGTCATGGGACAGAAATAATGTGTAAAAATGTTGTTTCAATTAATGACTACAGAGAATACTGATATATCAATGGAGAGGAACTTAAAGAAAACTCAGCTAATTAATTTTCACTTGCCCTCCCTGATAGCTGTGTTTTGATCCCAATTGTGTGCATGAGGAGACAGGAAGTTAAAGAACAGCCCTGTGATTTGCACAAGGTAGAGCCATGGGATCAAGAACATCTGACTTCTGGGCTCACAAACCACCCCCTTCATCTCTCACTCTCATATATCTAGGAAAGAATGAAAGAAACTCTGAAAGACAAACTTCTAACATACTTCTCTAGGAGACAAGAGGATCTCAAATGAATACTAAGGGGAAAGACTAGCCTGTGGGATTAGTCATTACCTGATTTGGTTTTCTTCCCTTATAAGACAAAAGGAGGTATCTCATTAAAAGACTGTGCAGAAATGATGCATTATATTCATAAAACTTTGTCCTTCTAAATTGCTCAAAGCATTTACAGACATAAATTAAATCCTACAACAGTGGTTGATGCTGTTATGTGCCGTTGAGTCGGTTCTGACTCATAGAGACCCTGTACAGGGTTTCCAAGGAACTCATGGTAGAACTGACTTACTTATATTTTTATATTTGGGGATACAAAACAGGATATCTGTCCCAGTTTCCTTTTCTAAGAGCATAGATACTCCAACTGGTATTAGCAAAGAAAGACTACTCCATGGTATTTGTATAGTGCTTCTAAGTTTATTAAACAACTCAACATATAGAAATTCAGTTGAATGTCACTAAAACCCTGTGAGTCTTACAGATAAGGAAACTGAATTAGGCTTAAAGGTTACACTTCTGAGTTTGCAAAAGGAGGAAGTTACATGAGGGAACAAAAACGCAGGTGGTCTTGAACTCTATTTTATCTGATATTAATATTAACACTTTAACATGATGCTACGTTGGCCTTCTTATGCGTACTGTTTGCTTTTCACCTACATTGACCACTTTCAGTCAATATATCTAAATTCCTGTTTGTACGTATCTGTGCAAATACTGTATAGATCTGTGCTGAAAGAAGTAGAGCCAGAGTGGTCCTTGGAGGGCAGGATGGCCAGACTTTGCCTGTCATACTTTGGACATATTGTCAGGACAAACCCAGTCGCTGGAGAAGTATATCATGTTTGGTAATGTGGAAGCTCAGAGAAAAAGAGGAAGACCCCGCCCCACCCCCCAGTGAGATGGATTGGCAAAGTGGCAGCATCGATGGGCTCAAGCATAGCAACAATTGTGAGGTTGGCGCAGGATCGGGTAGTGTTTCATTCTGTTGTGCATAGGGTCGTTATGAGTCGGTACCAATGCTATGGCATCTAACAACAATATTTGTACGTATAGTAGTCTTTCATGAGCTTAATTAGTTTGAGTAGGATATTGAGAGTACGATGATCTCAATGATCATAAATAATAAAGTTTTGCTGAAGATAATTTTTAAATGGGTGCAAGAAATTTCCAGAAATTCAGAAGAGGACATGGAATGAGGGATAACTTTGTTGATGTCAAATGAATTTTGGTTGAAAGTCAAGAATGCCAGAATGCTGTTAACTTGTGTTTTATTGAGTATGCAAAGCTTTCAAGTGTATGGATCATAACAAATCATGGATAACATTGTGAAGAATGGGTATTCCAGAACACTTAATTGTGCTCATGCAGGACCAAGATACAGTTGTTTGAACAGAACAAGGAGATACTCAATAATTTAAATCAGGAAACGTGTGCATCGAGGTTGTATCCTTTCACCATATTTATTCAATCTATATGATAAGCAAAAAATTTAAGAAACTGGATTATATGAAGAAGAGTGTGGCATCAAGATTGGAGGAATGCCCATTAACAACCTGTGTATGCAGATGACACAACCTTGCTTGCCAAAGGTGAAGAGAACTTGAAGTACATACTGATGAAGATAAAAGACTATATGGCCTTCAGTTATGGATTACACTTCAACATAAAAATCATCACAACTAGACCAGCATAGTGTATTATGATAAATGGAGAAAAGATTGAAGTTGTCAAGGATTCCATTCTACTTGGATCTACAGTCAACAGCCATGGAAGCAGTATAGTCAAGAAACCAAATGATGTATTATACTGGGAAATCTGCTGTAAAAGACCTAGACCTATTTTAAGTGTTAAATATCAGAGACGTCACTTTGAAGACTAAGGTACACCTAACCAAATCCATGGTATCTGCAATCATCTCATATGCATTCAGTGAATAAGCAAGACTGAAATAGAATTGATGCATTTGAATTACAATATTGGTGAAAAATATTGAATATACCATGAACTGCCAGAAGAACAAATCTATTTTGGAAGTATAGTCAGAATATTCCTTAGAAGTGAGGATGGTGAAACTTTGCACTTGTTATCAGCAAGGACCAGACCCTGGAGAAGGACATCATATTTGGTAAAGCACAGGGTCAGTGAAAAAGAGGAAGACCCTCAACTAGATGGATTGACCCAGCAGCTACAACAATGGGCTCAAACAGCAATGATTGCAAGGATGGTGCAGGACTGGGCAGCATATAATTCTGTTGTGGATATGGTCAATTTCCATCAGCACCAACTATGGGACCTAACAACACATCACTTAGTAAGAGGAAGCTTCTGAACCTAAAAAATAAGTCAAGAGCAACACTCCACAAGGTGCAGATGGCCCACTTGATAGAAATGGCTGGCTCCTTTGATCTGAGTTAACCTCATCCTCCGAGTTCTCCATTTCATTTTCCCCTCTTCTCACACTTTCAATTGCCATTTTTTTCTCTTCCTCTCCAGAAATCAAACACTAGTCCATGACCTTGTCACCTTCTTCCATGATCATAAATTCTTTTTTCACTCTGGCATCCCTGCCTCTTGACTTTCCAATCAAAAGTCTCAACTAAAAGGGAATCTCATTGAGTTCTTTCTTCTTTATAGGACTTTCTTCTCAATGCTGCTTTTGTTTTCGTTTTAACCCCTGGGTTTGGTAAACTTTCTTGTATGCCTTTTAAAATAGCTCACATTTTTCATGCTTTTCTCCTCCTTCAAATTCCTCCATAAAACTCACTTCTTCTTTTGGTCACCCAGTTTTTTCCTCCTTCCCAGCCACATCAACACAACTGGATGTCTCACTGTTTATTCAGTGTTTTGTTTATGTCTAAATCAGACAGTCAACGCCTTGAGGCTGGGGTTTCATTCTTAGAGTTCCATGCTTTGCAAAATGCCATCTGCACTTACCACACTCTATAAATAATAAATAATCAGAACCAAAGAATCAGTAAACCAGTGCCAGGTCACTGATTAACATTAGTACTCAACACATCAAGAGAGCTGCTGCTGCTGCTGACACAAAAACTTTTTCTCCAAGAAAAACATAGCAACTAAATAAAAACTTGGAGAAGATGGTCACAGTTCAGCTTGGATGATGGAAAAGGACAAACTGACTGAAGTGGAAGGCTCCCTGGTTCTCATCTCCTAGCTCTTAAAAGAAACCTCCACACATATATTCATATTCCTTTCCTTCTCTATTTATATATGTATGCATGTTATGTATCTATCTATCATCTATCTACACACACACACACACACAACACCTGCATCCCCACTGAACATAGGTGGACCAATTAGATGGCAACACAAAGTAGGCCAAGGATGCTGGAGTTTAGTACATCCACACCAATGAATTAGACCAGTCTAATATTACATTCTTTCCACCTTGATCCATCATTCATTGGATCCATTCCTATACATTTCCCCTGTTTTTTGTCAGTTAAAATGCAAGGTTGACAATTCAAATCCACCAGCTGTTCTGAGGAAGAAAGATGAGTCTGTCTGCTCCTGTAATAATTTACAGTTCTCAGAAACCCTACCGAGCATTTCCATTCTATCCTAAAGTTTCCCTATGAGTTAAAATCAACTAAATTGTAGTGAGTTTGAGTTTTGTTTTGGTTCAAGGAAGCTAAAATTTACAGTTACCCTACATATCACCCTATCTTCATCATCAGAAAATTTATCTTCTATAAAATATGAGAGATACTTTATGATCTGAGGTTTCCGTGGTTACTTCCTAAAGAAACTTAAGATATCTGATTTTCTAGTCTGTTATCTTGTTGAACAAGCATCAGTGTAAAGGACTACAATGACATAACCATTGGGTTAATGTTTGCACATCTTTGTCTGACAATGAATATAATTCTCCTTTTAGGCCACTGGAAGGAAAGTCCCCTTGAAGTCAGACTGGGATAGAAAGTCAGGCTCTGCTTTCAAACAGTATGTGACGTTGTCAAATGTCTCAATTTCTTGAAGTTTTGGTTTCTTAGTCAATGAACTAGGGGACCGGGTTATTGGAGTTTAATGCTGGAAACTAGGTGACAAGGAGTTGGATAACTCAGTAGGGTTACCAATGCATCTAGCTTTGCCAGGGTCTATCTTGGTGTGGTGCTGTATAATAAACACTGGACTGCTAACCAAAAGGTCAGTGGTTCAAACCCACTAGCTGCTCCTTGGAACCCCTAAACAAGGTCACTATGAGTCAGAATTGACTTGACATTAGTTAACAACAATCCTATTTTTAAAACTAAAATCCAGCATTCTAGGAACCCCTTCTGTCCCAAGCACACTGGGATGATTGGTTACCCTACAACTAAGTAGCATTTTTATCAAGTTGAACTATCATGTGTCCCTGGGTTGCACAAACAGTTAATGTGCTCAACCACTGATGAAAATATCAATGTTCAAGTCCACTCAGTGGCTCCTAAGAAAAGTGGTGATCTGCTTCAAAAAAATCAGTCATTGGAAATCCTATGATAACCCGTATTCTAACTCATGAATCAATTCCACAGCAGCTGGTTTGGTTTATTGTGTGTCTCATCTAGATGGTGCTATTTGTGGTCAGCATGGGGAGAGTGAGCAGCCAGAGGGCAACTGCATAATATATGTTTTCCATT
The DNA here is from genome assembly GCF_000296735.1 of Chrysochloris asiatica. Lineage (NCBI taxonomy): Eukaryota > Metazoa > Chordata > Mammalia > Afrosoricida > Chrysochloridae > Chrysochloris > Chrysochloris asiatica. The sequence goes on from NW_006408579.1 coordinate 13,627,660, forward strand.
TGCTTTGGCTACTCATCTCTACTTTGCTTCCAACTATGTAGAGGCCACCATCTATAGATGATGATGAGCTGGTCCTTTAAGTACCCTCAGTAATGCAATTAGGTGTAAATTAACAACTTTGAAAACTGATCTGAGATTATCCTTTGTTTCCCAAGACTAGTCCCCAAAATGACCCACTAAAGAAAACCTCTGTACTTCTCTTGCCAAGGCAAGTCTACATTGGCAAAGAAGCTTTTTGGGATGTTGTTTTGTTTTGCTTTTGTTGGGATGGTCACTTTAATCACAGAGGCAGAAGAACAATGAAACTATATATTCAACCCATCCCTCTGGGACTAGTATAAAAATGGTTCCTTTACAAAAGCTTTATTTAGCATGGCTGAATAAGAACCTCCCTCCTTAAAATATAATGTGAGTTTAATGTTGATGAAAGCTATTGGATGATAAGCAGAGAACCAAATCTATTCCCAAAGAAGGTTTAGCTGGTGTAGTCACAGAATAAGTTTCTTTCCCCAGTCCAGGAAGTGCAACCCTGACTGGTGGAAAATAGTTGGAGAGGAGACTGTTTAATCTCAGGGACTCTTAACTCTGACACCCCTGACTCCGCTGCCTCATTATGCGGGGCAGAGCCAATGATTCTTGCAGAGGTAAGGCTCAGGATGACATCCACCTTTACCATCTGGAAGGAATTGAAATTGCCAGCTCACTTTTTGGTAGTCTTTGAAAATAAAAGTTGTGATTTAAAAAATCATGGCTTAGAACTCAATTTAGGACAAAAGGTACTGTTTTTCAATTGCTCCCAATGGTACATACTCCTTCATTATCAAGTCTTTAACCATACAATACATCCCTTTTCTAAATTGATAGACCATTCATTGTTAAAATTAATAAACTGAATTCTTTCTGAAACAATAACTATCCATGTTCCAGTTTGAAAAAGGGGAGTTCATGAGCTTCAGTTCTTTTAATCGTTCCCTTCCCTGGCTCTTCCGTACAGGAAGTAACAGTATGGAAGAGCAAAGATTAGGAACCAACACAGTGTCTGGAACATAATAGGGATGATGGATAAGACTTAGTTTATGGCCCTGACTGTATGACCCCAGTGCCATTTTACCTCTTTGCTTCTGTTTTTATAAGAGTAAAGTGAGGCATTGGGTTGGGCAATCCTCAAGAATACTTCTGTCTCGAAAAACCAATGAATTTTGTATGTCCATAGCTTTTCTATCTTCTCTTCTTTTGTTTGTTTTCGTCTCTGTCTTTCTCCCTAGAAACTGAATTGGCAGATGGGGCAGTCCTGGTTGGTGATGAGGAGAGGATGATGATTGAGGTTGGCCAGGAAAACCCCCCCCCCCCCAAAAAAAAACTCTTATATTCCTTTTCTCCCCTTTATTCAAGTCCTCCTTTCAACAGGAGCTGCCCATGATACCAAATGGCTTTACCCTCTTCTGAAGTCTGGCTTCACAGGAACGCCATTGTCCATTCTTGGGACACTTGTTGTGTTTCTTCTAACTCTCCCATCCCCAACCTTGTGGGTGCCTCTGTACATTCCTGGCAGTGGTGTGCTAAGAAACTGGCTCTCTAAACACAAAGCACTGATTTGTAGTGTTTGTCCATTTTCATGGTGTAAATATTACTTTCATGGCCTATTTCAAGCTAGCAATAGTTTAACAACCAGCTTGAGATATTTCTGAATTTTTAACAATCTGTTCTTTTAAGCTAGGTTGAGGCCATTCCAACACACCACTGGCCAGACACAGATTTAAACAGAGTCTGAGAAGAGTCTCTACTTCTTCTCTGTAGCCCATGGTATCTAAATGATGCATTGAACACAGTGGAGCCCAAGTAAAGTCCTTAAAGGGAACTTCAAAAAATTAATGGGAAAATTGAAAGATGGATTGTTTTCCATGAACTTTCAGAAGACCCATGTTCAGTCTTCTTTACTTCCATAATCTTTCTACTGGACAGTAACTGTAATAATTTCCCAGTCTGGTCTTAGTCCCAGACCTGAATTCATTCTATTTATTGTGGCATTCTTTTCAGGGTACAAATTAGTCTGGTTTCTTTGTTTTCTCCCCTCCTGGTTGTTTTTTCACACACACACGAAAACAAGATAGCTGGTTCAGCTCTGCTGTTTGTATATTAGAAAAGAGAAGGTGCTCCCAGAGCTAAACTTAAAGCCTACTCATCCAGAGTGGCTTCTGGCTCACACTGAAGTTCTCTTGTGGTCTTGGTCAGTTTGTGATTTACTGGAGAATGTCTTCATGAAACACCATACATGGAGTTCTCTGAGAACTAAAGGGCAGGTCGGGGAAGATTTTAAAGACTAACCTGCTATTAGTAACAAATCAGATACTGAGTACACAGTGTGGACCTTTCTCAAAGCTTTAATAAATTATTAAGTCTTCAAATGTTGAGCTCTTTGTCCTTTTAGCGCTTCTCTTGTTTAACTTTTGCCCTAACTTTGTTGTGCAAGCTTGCTTAGTGAGGCTGTGCCAATTGTGGCTTAGGGACAAAGTGTTCTTTTTCCAGCAGAGACGTTTCATTTGGAGCCAGCCTTGACTTTTATTTTAGCCATAATGTAAGCATGAAAATGTGAAAATTAACAACTCAAATAAGGTTTTATGGATTTCTCTAGTCACATAGGGAGCCAGGAAAGGCAATAACAGAATTCAATCATTCATCCTTCTTTCTTATTAACTTGATTTTCTCTTCTAGGATAAATACGTGACAATTTTCTTAGCACGGAGTAGGAGACTATGCAATAACTTTGGCTTTGTTAATACCACTCTACCTTGTAGTGCTGCATTTGGTTTAAGATTTCTATCAGGCCATATGGCAAAAACTAAAGAACACAATGATGTTGCCTAGTGGGGGTTAAAAGTTGGAATAACCAAGGAGAGAGACATCATCGGTCAAGGTAGAAGGGTACTGGCAGAGATATGCTTAATACAAAACTGTGCATCCCCTCCCTATACTCATTCCTTGGAGTACAGTCTATTTTTGAAAGTGGAAATAATACAAGAAGACCTCTAAAAATAAAGTGATGCCTTAAACATATTAAATATAGTCAATCAAAGTTCTTCACAGGCAACATGAGCAAAGCATTAGAAGGTCAACTGTAAGTCAAATTAGGAAACAGTGACTCATACACATTCTAAAGGGGACACATGATGTATATCTACTACTCGTTTATTAGTCAGTATCCAACATTGAGCATCTGTGACAGTAAAATATCTACTATCAGACAATTTTGCACATTGACAATGTACTGCTGACAGTAACAAATGCTTATTGTTGTTGTTGTTGTTAAGTGCCATCGAGTCGATTCTGACCCATAGTGATCCTGTATAGGGTTTCCGAGGAGCAGCTGGTGAGCTTAAACCACCGACCTTGCAGTGCAAATGGCTTTGCCATCTGGCACATTAGATATTAGGTGAGAGCAATGTTGCCTATGATAGTTACGATGATGTGTCAACTTGACTGGATCATGATTCTGGGTTTGTTTGTTTGTTTTTTGCAGATATGTAATGATATAATTTTTTCTTATTAAATGATTACATAATTTGGCAGTTATGTAATACTGTAGTCATCCTCCACTCTGTGATCTGATGTGGTCATCCTGTATTTTTGCATAATACTAGTGTTTCCATAATGACCTGGTCTTTGGAACCTAACAATGCCAATAAGTAAGGAGTGGGTGTATATTTGAGTGGGCACAGTCAGAGCCAGCCTGCAGCAAAACTACATGAATTACCTTCAAGACATATCCCTTTCTAAGACTAAGGCTCAATAGGAATGCATGCTCTGATTGGTGACCACATTCGTCACTGAGAAGAGGAAGTGAGGGAAAAACAGCAATGAAGCTACGAACTAAGCCCTACAACGCTGAATAGACTCCTGTGAACCCAGATGGAGACCTGGTTGGCCAGCAGTGTGCCAAGTCCAGGGAAATCTTGGACCCAGAGTCAGCGACATAGCCACAGAGGACTAGAGTGAAGAATGAAGTGTCCAGTTGATAAGAAGAGAGGGCACATGCATAAGTACACCCATACTTGCAGATAATACTCACTTGACCTGGCTTCAATGGCAGGATGATCACAGCTCAAACAGAAGAAGAAAGAAGAGGGAAAAAAGAATAATCTGATATAATTTGATGAACTTGACACACACCTATGGAAGCAATAGCTCAAAAGAGTGAACAAATCTTCATAGCAAGGATCATTCCCATCTCCTCTGCACAGGGAGAGGACAGGGATGGGCAACTTGGACATTGGCTACCCAGAATGGGGGAGCTACAGAGGCAAGAAGTGACTGGCTTATAAACTTTCAAGAGGGAACCTAGATTCAGAGGGCGTGGAGCAAGGCAGAATCTCCACTGAGTAGTATCCAATCTGTCTAGGCAGGGCTGATGAAAGGAGATGCAGATAGGTCCCTTGCAGTACAATAGTGAATAACTGTTATCAGGACTGATTGTAAGGGCTGGAAATGTAAAGGTGGATGTTTTAGGGCAAAAGGAGGGGAGTGATTAATCTTACAGCCTAGGAACGGTGGTTCTTGGGACCATCAAAGGAGATGAGCAGAGAACGGAACCCTACCCAGAGAAGCAGTGATGCCAGGGATGGAGGCAGAGATGATGATATGGGAAGATGGAGCAGCTGGAGACTTTGGACCTGGAGAGAGAAGGGGGCCGTGTGTGGACAACAGGGGAGCAGGCTTGTGGGGTATAGCCTTTGGTTGATCGATGATGCATGGAAGGGATTGTAGCCATGGCAAGGAAACGATATATGACAGGATCAATGTGAAGCTGATGTCCTTCTATGTAAACTATCACATTATTCACAATAAAGCATTTAAAAACACAAAACAAAACAAACTACATGAATTATTTTAGCATACTCTTTTTGCCAAGCTACCATCTTACCTTCCTTCTGAAGCCTTATGATGCCCCACCATTTACAGGAGACTCCCAGCTCCAACCTTCTCTGTGAAACAGAATGCCTGCTGAATGGGATGCTTCTTGGAGAATATCATATGGTGAGTTGGGTAATTTAGAATCCAGTTTGGATGTCAATGTTTTCTCCCTATTGCTTCTAACCCAGTGATATTCGCTGTAATCATCTCCCTTTTTATCTTATTTTCCCTTCTCATTTTCATCCAAGAAAACAAGGTACTGAAGGGAAGGGGGTGCTATCATAATGTGGTGGTGGGTGGTTGAGAAAAATGGGAAAGATGCAGCAGCGTCAGGAGCAAGAGAAAGCTGGAAGGTTGGGGATTGATGACAATCTAATAATGACCTAACAGACTTAGCAAGTAACTATCTGAGGGGGCTTCAAAAACCTAGTGGGAAGATTCCATTATCTTTTAATGCCATTTTCCGTGAACTCTTTGAAGCCCCTTATGTATATTACGAACAGTCAGATCCAGGCTTCTCGCCATCTAAGGAGAACTGTACACATATGGAAACAGGTAAAACTAGACAGATCCTGAGATGTTTGAATCTGACTCAGAGTGACCCTATATAGGGTTTCTAAGAAGTAGATGGTGGGTTTGAACTGGTGACCTTGCAGTTAGCAGTCCAGTTTTTATACTACTGCACCACAATTACTGTTGTTATGTGCCATCGAGTTAGTTCTAACTCACTGCGACCCTGTATAGGGTTTCCAAGGAGCACTGATGGGTTTGAAATGCCAACCTTTTGGTTAGCAGTACAGTGCTGATCCAACAACGCCACACCTGATTCACCATATGTACATATTGCTGCTGCTGTTGTTAAGTGCCATCAAGTCAGTTCTGACTCATAGTGACTCTGTATTGGGTTTCTGAGGAGTGGCTGGTGGGTTTGAACTCCTGACCTTGAGGGTCCCAGTCCAGTGCTGATTGTACACCAGGAGTCCACTCATATACACATAGACAATATTTTTTAAATAGTTTCAGTTGTATGTAGCAACGAACACAGTGAGTCTCCAGATCTTGGTCTTAAAATACTATCCTCCACTAAAAAGACCCATGATATTTGAATAAATGGTCAATTCTAAGGCTAGGACAAAGAATAAGATGAATCTGAAATAATTTTGTGTGTTTTGGTAAAATTTTACACATAAGTAGGTTCCATTTTAACAATTTCTACAGTCGCTGGAGAAGGATATCATGTTTGGTAAGTGGAGGGTCAGAGAAAAAGAGGAAGATCCCCAGTGAGATGGATTGGCAAAGTGGCAGCATCAATGGGCTGAAGTGTGAAAAGCATTGTGAGGTTGGCCCAGGACCAGGCAGTGTTTCATTCTGCTGTTCAAAGGGTCGCTATGAGTTGGTACCAACTCAATGGCACCTAACAACAACAACATACATATTATTGGATTCTTACTGTGGCACTGTTGGTTAATGCGTTGGACTGCAAAGTTGGTTTAAACCTCAAGGTCAGTGGTTCAAAATCACCAGTTGCTCCTTGGAAACCCTATACAGGGTTGCTATGGGTCAGATAGCTCATATGCATGTGAAAGTTGGACAGTGAATAAGAAAGATCATAGAATCAATGCATTTGAGTTATGGTGTTGGAAGAGAATATTGAAAGTACCATGGGCTGCCAAAAGATCAAACAGATCTATGTTGGAAGAAGTACAGCCAGAGTGCTCCTTGGAGGCCAGGATGGCCAGATTTTGTCTCTCATACCTCAGACATATTGTCAGGAGGGGCCAGTCATTGGAGAGAGATATCATGTTTGGTAAGGTGGAGGGTCAGATGAAAAGAGGAAGACCCCCAGTGAGATGGATTGGCAAAGTTGTAGCATCAATGGGCTCAAGCGTGGCAACAATTGTGAGGTTAGCCCAGTACCAGGCAGTGTTTCATTCTGTTGTGCATAGGGTCACTATGAGTTGTGCATAGGGTCACTGACTTGATGGCACCTAACAACAACATGGTTAGAACCAGGGTCAGAACCAACTTGATGTCAACAACAACAACAATACATATTGTTTGGTGACACCGGTTACATTTGGTAAACGTTTCTTTTTAGAAATTGTTACTGGTGACAAGACATGGATTTATCACTATAAGCCTGAGAGTAAACGACAGAGTATGGAATGGAAATAAACCCAACCACCAACCAAGAAAAAGTTCAAAAAAAGTTTTAAAAATCAACTATCAGCTGGAAACTTGATGCTTACAGTTTCTGGTATTCTCAAGGGACAGTATTGGAACACTGTCAGGAACAAGGTTCAACAATCAATAGTGATTGTTGCAGTGAGATGCTCACTAAAGAGGTGAAATCTAAACTCTGGATTAAACACATAGGACTGCTATCCAAAGGCATTGTGATCTTGAATGAAACACATATTCACACACCTCTGCCCACACTGTTGATACTATGCAACAACTTCATTTTGAGGTGTTAAAGCATCCTCCCCATAGTCCTGATCTTGCTCCATCAAACTTTCACCTGTTTGTTACCCTGAAAGCAGCCCTTTGAGGATGAAGATTCACTTCTGATGAAGAAGTGAAGACAATGGTGCATTTGTGGCTCTCAGCTTAGCCTAAAACATTTTAAAATAAGGGAATAAGAAAGCTTGTTGACAGATGGACACAGTATATTGAAAAGCATGGAGATTATGTCGAAAATGATGTATTTGTCTTTTCTAAAAGTTGATTAAAATAAACTCTACAGCTAAAGTGTGGATAATTTTGGACTCACCCTCATACTTGACTTTGACTTCTTGAGCAGCCCTTTGAAATTTTCTATTCAGCTCTTTTATTTCCTCATTTCTTCCATTTGCTTTAGCATCTTTACTTTGGAGAGCAAGCTTCAGAATCTCTTCTGACATCCGTTTTGGTCTTTTCCTTTTTTCTTGTCTTCATAATGTCCTTTTGCTTTCTTACTATATGATATTCTTGATGTCATCCCACAACTCTTATGGTCATTGGTATTTAGTGTCTAATGCATCAAATCTGTTCTTCTGATGATCTCTAAATTCAGGTGGGATATATTCAAGGTCATATTTTGGCTCTGCTGGACCTGTTTTAATTTTCTTCAGTTTCAGGCTGAACTTGCATATGAACAATTGATGGTCTATTTCACAGTCTGCCCCTGGCCTTATTTTAGCTGATAATATAGAGCTTTCCTATTGTGTCTTCACACAGATGTAGTCAATTTGGTTTCTGTGCATTTCATGTGGTGAGGTCCATGTGTATAATCATATTTTATGTTTTAAAAAAGGTATTAGCAATGAAGAGGTCATTGGTTTGCAAGATTCTATCATGTGATCTCTAGCATCATTTCCATTACCAGGGCTATATTTTCCTCTTTGTTTTCAAACTTTGTACTCCAATCACCAGTAATTATCAATATATTTTGATGGTCAATTTCAGAAGTTGGTAGAATTCTTCAATTTCATCATCATTGGTTTTAGTGGCTGATCAGTAAATTTAAATAATAGTAATATTAAGTGACCTTCCTTGTATGCATGTGGATATTATTCTACCACAGACAGCATCATATTTCAAGACAGATCTTGAAATGCTCTTTTTGATGATGAATGCAATGGCATTCCTCTTCCATTTGCTGTCTTTGATATAGTAAATAATATGATTGTCAGATTCAGAATGGCCAATACCTGTCCATTTCAGCTCACTAATACCTAGGATAACGATCTTTATATGTTCCATTTCTTTTTTGACAACTTCCAATTTTCCTAGATGCATACTTAGTACATTCCATGTTCTGATTATTAATGAATGTTTTGTATCATGCTCCATCAGCAAGTGAATGTTTTGTATCATGCTCCATCAGCAAGTGAAGGTCCTGATAGCTTCACTCCATTTGCATCATCAAGGTCAACTCTACTTTGAGGAAGTAGCTCATTCCCAGTTGTATTTCGAGTGTCTTCTAACCTGAGTGACTCATCTTCCAGCACTATATCTGATAATACTCTGGTGCTATCCTGGTGTGGTGCTATGGATTAATGCGCTGAACTGCAAAGTCAGTTTGAACCACAGGTTGGCAGTTCAAACTCACCAGCTGGCTCCTTGGAAAGCCTATACAGGGTCCCTATGAGTTGGAACTGCCTCAACGGCACTTAACAACAACAATTCATATTGTTTCCATATTCAATATTCTGGTGCTATCTGACAGTATTCCTCTGCTATTCATACGTTTTTAGTGGCAAAGCATTCAGAAGTAGTTTACCTTTCCTTCTTCCTAGCCTATCTTAGTCTGGAAACTCAGTAATTAATAATAACTAACCTTATAGCTGGAGTCCTGGTGTGGCACTGTGGTTTAATGAGCCACACTGCAAAGCTGTTTGAACTGCAAGGTCGACGATTCAAGTTCACCAGCTACTCCCTGAAAACTCTATACAGAGTCACTATGGGTTGGAACCAACTCGATTGCACTTAAAAATAACAACAACATAGTCTAATTGACTCATTTCTGCTTTGAATCTTTGGTTTCCTCCTCTGTCATTTGCAGCAGATAAATAGATACTAATAGTTGTATCTTAGATGACTATTTACAAGTGCTTAAGATCTCAGTTGCTACTAACCAAACTAGAGTCTAAAAATCTTGTTGTGATAGAAAATAAAGCATACATAATTATAGGGACATGTCAATGGGGCTTATCAGTGGGATCCCAGTATGTAAGTCTAGGACAATTAAAACATCAAAACAAAAAATGCAAAATATTGGACTGTAACTCAGTTAATAAAATAAGAATCATGAACTTACATGTTATAAATAATTGAATAAATAAACTAATGGGGAAGAAGAGAAGCTCTTCCTTACAGCAGAATGCCAACAAAAAATGTTGAAGAAATGGTGGAAAGATGTAGATAATCACTATTTGGCAATCACCATGGTGGTGGTTGATAAATGCAGGAGTCATTAATGGATACTAAAGTGATCAGGGCAGATTTGATGAGGAATAGTATATTGATGTAATATTGGACGATCTCGCCACAAGATGCTAATCAAATACAAGAGAAAATGGAGAACTGGGCAGACTAGTGTGATTAAGGTTTTGACTAGATGATTAAGGTTAACATTACTAGTAATAGGACAGGCTGATAATGTTGCATAGCCTCCTGATGTGATGCCCTGAGAAGAGCACCAAATCATTCAATGGTATTTTAGTGGATAAAAGGCATGAATCTGAGGGAACAACTCACTAATCCAAGTTGAGGGTCTGTACTTTTTAAAAGTGCTAAAAATGCAGAACAGGGAAAGAAGGAGCAACGCTTCCATACTGAAGGAAAACAATTCATGTTTCTGGAGAACAAGAAAAATGAGGTTTGTTGTGATAATTGGAGAGGTTGAATGGGGTCAGTGGATTGGAAGATTGTACTGGGATGATTTTGATTTCCAGATTGGAAAGGTTATACAATGGTACTATGGAAGAGTGTTCTTCTAGAAGCACATATTGGAATATCTGAGAGTGATGAGTCATCAATATCAGAAATAATATTGTATGTTTCTATCTATATTTCATTTGTTTCTTTCCATTTATCGCTATATCTTTGCTCCATCTCTTTATTTGCTTAATTTCTAACAGGTTAATAATTGGGGAACTTGAGTAAAGGGAATGTTCTTCTATTGGTTTCATACTACCTCAACTTTTCTGGTGGTTTAATACCATTTCAAAAAATGAATTGCAGATCTTGGATTATTCTGACCATGATGATTCCTTTGGACGGGAGGTTAGGTTGAAACAAAGAGAACAAAGCTCAGAGCATTGACTGCTCCAGATAATTTGTCTGTGTCCTCCTAATATCAAACATATATGACATTTGACTTACCAGGAGCTAGAATCAATGATGAGAGGTGGGAGAGGACCTAGGTACTCTGGATTCTCCCTAGCCATGCTAGACGTGGAGGTCATATGTTAGCAGAGCTCCTGATGGCAACTAGATGTCAGTTACAGAACTAGATGAGTCAGATAGATTGCTCCAAGTGATGGAATCTGACACTGATTAACTTAAATTACAATAGCCAAGAGTCCATAGAAATCAGCTCAGAAACAGGACAGGAGCCTGGGAAACTGGTCATCCAGACAATCAGAGCCATCCTGTCTGACAGGTGCTGTTGGAATAGGCACAATACATAAATTTTCTTTTACATACTTTCTTTGGGCTGTGATACCTGAAACATATCTAAGGAACAGATATAATTGGCTCCTCTTAAAACATAGACTTACTCCATGGCTGCAGGAAGACTGAACATCTTTATTTATAGCCCCATTAAGACCGTACAAAATTGGTAAAGATAGTATTTCCCAAGTAAAAATTGCATGTTTTTAGGAATAGGGGGTGGGGTTATGTCTGGACATCACTTTATCATTGTTAGTTAGAATTACTAGAATTAGTCTAAATATCTGGAAGCATGTTATGGATTAAGTTGTGTCTTCCCAAAAGATAAATTGAAGATCTAAGTACCAGTACCTGTGAATGTTACCTTGTTTAGAAATAGGTCTTCTGAAGATGTTATCAGTTGCATGAGGTTACACTGCAGTAGAGTAGATTAAGTCCTAATCCAATCTGAATGGTATTCTTGTAAAAGAAGAGATACAGACACACAGAGGGATGATGGTCATGCAAAGACAGAAGCAGACATTTAGAGTGAAGCATCTATAAGCCCAGCATCACTGACCCTTACCAGAAGCTAGAAGAGAGAGGTAGTGGGCAGATTCTTCTTTAGAGCCTTCAGAAAGTATCAACATGGCTGGCATCTGATTTTAGACTCTCAGCTTCCAGGACTGTGAAACAGTAAGTTTCTGTTCTTGAAAACCACGTAATTTGTGACACTTTGCAATGGTAACTTAAGAAACTTATATAAGCCACAAGAGGAATGCATCCAAGAAATGGAATGGTAAATTCTAATTACAAGTACCATTCATTCACACAAATATTCAATGAGCACCTATTATGAGTCAGACCCTCTTCAGGAACTTTAGACACATTAATGAGCAAAAGTGGTAAAGTCGTCTGACCTTGTGGTAAATCTGTGGCACATTACATTTTAACTAAGGAAGATGGATGGTAATGTGTCCAATTAATACAGAAATATTAAGGCATCCTGTGTTCATTTTATTTGAGAATGGAAACGGTTCATACTGTTCCTGTAGCCAACACCCTCCACAATACCAGGAAAACTTAAAGATCTTTCAAAACGTAACCAAGTTTCCTTGGTAATTTGTACGAGCCACACCTCTTCTTCAGGCTGTGGTGGACATTTATGGTCTTTAAAACAATCCATTGCTTCTTAGTGCTAGCTCTCCACAGAGCAGAGCCACGTACCCTGGTGTGTCTGAGGTAAACAGGTTTTCTGAGTTAGAAATAGAGTACTACTTCCTTATTAGTGTAACTTCAAAATAGGTGGGTATGGGAGAGGTGAGGCATAAACCCTATCTTGCTGTCTTACTTCTTCAACCCTAAAGACACTGGGGCTCGATGTCAGAAGCCCACTCAAGAGCTGGAAGCTTTGTAGAGCTTCACATGGCGTCAGTTGAGGTGTAGGGGAATATTGACACCTTGGGCCTGGTGGGAGATTGACAGCCTGAAAGCGCAATGCTCCCTCTTCACTGAGTCAGCTTCCCCAGGAGTCCCAGCCTTGGCCTGGAGTCTGGCCTGACCACCCCAGGCTGCCCCTGCAATGACTCCAGCCTAACTGAGGCAGTCTCCTCTGTGAATGGAAAGTATGTTGGGGAGGTACAGGCAGGGATGAGGTGGGCGCCAGGGTAGAGGGATGTTTGGTGAGAAACTCAGCTCAAGGTTTGTTTTCACCACAGTGTAGACATTGTGGTTTTGCTGGAATCACATTCAGGTTTATGTGCATTTGGTTTCATGAGAATTTCAGGGCTATTTGCCCAGGAGTGAAATGAGTTGGAGACCCGGATCAGTCACAAATGATATTCTAGCTAAAGATATAGCTCTGGACTCCTGGTGTCACACTATAGAATCAGCACTGGACTACAAACCACAAGGTTGGCAGTTCAAATCCACCAGCTGCTCCTCAGAAACCCTGTGCAGAGTTGCTCTGAGTTGGAATATACCCAACGGCACTCTAACAACAACACAGAAGGAGGAAATCTCCATTTCTAACTTTAAAGGATACTGAGGGACAGTGTGTGAGGAAGAAAGGACAATGGGAACTTGGGTTCTAGTGCTGCTCCTCCACTAATTAGCTCTGTGACCTAGGGCAGGTTAGTTCATTTTGTGTCTCAGTTTCCTCATCTTTAAAATGGGTGGGAGTGCAGTGAATAACTTCTCAGGTCCTTCTGACCTTGACCATTCTATGAAACTATGCAGGATTGGCTGCATAGTGCAGTGCAAAATGAAAATACAGGATCCTTCATACAAAAATTATTAATAATTTCCAAACAGTAACCATCAGTTGAGCATTTAACCAAGTGAGCCTGGGACCCCGTGAAGCTTAACCAGTGGTATGCCCATGAATCCAGTCTTGATTTTATGCATGTCCTTATCACTGCCTTTTTCTGATTACATCTGATAGAGTAGTGGCATAATATAGTATGAATAACATGCACTTTACAGCTAGAAAGACCTGGTTGTTTACTAGTGTGAAATCTGTTTTACAAGAAATATAGCCAGAATACTCCTTAGAAGTGAAGATAGCAAGTACATTCAACACGTTATCAGGAGGGACCAGTTACTGGAGGAGGACATCACGCCCGCTAAAGTAGAGGGTCAGAGAAAAAGAGAAAGATCCTCAATGAGATGGACTGAAAAAGTGGCTGCAACAATGGGCTCAAACATAACAAAGGATGGAAGGATGACTCAGGATCAAGAAGTGTCTCAATCTGTTGTTCACATGACCACTATGACTTAGTACCAGCCTGACAGCACCTAAAAACAACAATCTTGGGCTACTTACCCAACATCTTTTTAGCTAGTTTCCTAGTGAACAACTGGAATAATAATACCCATCCTGTAGTAATGTTGCAAGGAGAAAAGAAAAGACACACAGAGTATGTAGTAGGGGTTCAGGAAACACCAGTCACCAGGCTTGGAAGGTACCAGGTATTCACATTCAACTGAATTCCATCTGAGGTAGGATTTCATAGAGCTGTTGCTTTCTGAGGCAAGGTTCTATGCTGCTACAGAGATGGTCAGATTCAAAACACACTTTCTTTTTTGCCAAAAAAAAGTCACGAGTGCTTTTTTACAGTAACTGCATCTGCAGTGCTCTGCTTTCTGGACCACACACTCTACAGTGTAGGAAGTTGTTCCATTCCCAACTGTAAATTATCTTTTGGGCTTGTTACTTTTTTCACTCAGCTCCCCATCCTCCCACTGTTTTTGCTAGGCGTTCAGGACTACAGATGGGTTTTGAGAAAATCATTTGAGTTTCCCATTCATTTCTTGGCGATTGTTTTTCTCATTTACTTTTTACTTCACGTGTTTCTACACGTGCCTTTTGTTTCGGATCTTGTGTAGCCACAGAAAATAACAAGTCCCTCCTAGGGTATCTCTGTGCTCTAGGAGAAGTCAGCTTCTACCAGTGTAGGAAATATCAATCATTCATATAGTCATTCATTCACTGTTTCACCACTTTTTGTACTAGATATGTTGCCAGACGCTGGGAATACAGAGTTAAATTATGACCTTTATGAAGCTCATGAACTAATGGGAGAGACAAATAAGTAAACAGAAAAGTTAACATACAACGAAGTAATTACTGTTACAAAGATGGAGGGGATGGGAGGGAAGGACCCTCATGAGTTCAGTTTCTCCCTGGGTGAGTCAGAGGTTGGAGCACTTGAGCTGGGCCTTGAAGTAGGAGTTTTCCAGGAAAAGCCAAGTCCAGCTGAAAGGAAACCTGGGACCTCACTGCTGTTTTATAATCTTTTAAATCATTTCTTGTCAGTTCACTGAACTCCCAGCTTCACAAACCCTTTAGGCTTGTTTGGTACCCGGTCTACATTCCTACTTAGCCCAAATATGAATTCTGGAGATGCGGTTCCTCCACTCTTCTCATCCCTTACCTTAGTTATGTGATTTTTCATTCTCTCCTTCTCTCTCAGAGGAAGGGATCCTTACTCTTTCAAAAGCCAAACCTTCCTCAGGAAGCCCACTCCCATTCAACAGCTTCTAAGACTTTACTTGTTTTCTCTCTTGCAATGTCAAAATCTCCTAGTTCTTAGTTCCTTTCCTTCCATCCACAAACACATTCCAATGTCATACAACTGAAAAACAGAGACAACCTGTCTGAATCCTGATCTCCCCTCAGGCTGTTGTGTTGCTGCTCTCCTTCCTTTTACCAACATGTTTCTTGAGGAAATCTATGTTTTCAATCTCTTTCACCCCTTACCTGCTGTCTGGAGTCCTGGTGTTCTATGATAGGACTGCTAACATCAAATTCACGAGTCACTCCTAGGAAACCCTTTACAGGGACACTATGACTTGGAATCGACTCAAAAGCACTTAACAACAGCAACACACACCCCCTCATGAGATTATCTCTGAAAAATACAGCTGTCTCTAGTCCTCATTCCCATCACCTTCAACATTACTTACATCTGTGGATTATTTCCTCCTCTGAGCTTTCATTGCATTATGCCTTCCCAGCTTCCCTCTTCCCCACGGGCTCTCACAGCTTTGACTAGGCCCCTCTGCTCATCTTTTGTCACAGATCCCACCTCTCACTGATCCCATATGCTCTCCTGGCCTCAGGCACATGAGGGTCCCCCAAGCCCTGCATGTGGGTTCCCCAGCTTCCCTAAGCCTCACTCTCCTATTTCCAACTGTCTCTGTGATCTTTTTATTGGGATGGGCCACTGGCACCTTGTTTAAGTTTTCAAGGGTTGTTATAACAAAAATACCATAAAACAAGTGACTTTGAAGAACAGAAATTTATTGTCTCATTGTTCTGAGGCTAGAAGCCCAAATCAGGGTCTCAAGATAAAGCTGTATTAATTCCTTCCAAGGGCTTTGAACTGGTCCACGACTCTCTCCTAGCTTCTAGTCACAGCTGGTAATCCTTGGCATTACTTTGCTGAGTGTAAGTGTGTCTTCACATGGTACCTCCCACCACAAGTGAGTGTGTGTGTGTGTGTGTGTGTGTGTGTAAGAGAGACTATGTGTCTATTTTCTCTTTTTATAAAACAGCATTTAAAAGGAATTAGACTACTGTAAAATAGACACTTGAGTAGGATAGAAAGGAATGTCAGGAAACATGATTGCAGAAAGCTTGTAAGCTTGTCTTCACCCTATAATGGACTGAAATACTTAAAAGAAGTTCGACAACTTGCCCAGTGAAATAGGCCTCTTGCGGAGTCTTTGCAGTGTATAGAACCTTAAGTGGAATCCTGAGCCCCATCCAGAACCTTCTGAACTGGGACATTCCCACTAGAAAGGTGAAGCTGACCAAAATGGAACAGCTAGAGTGACAGTAGATACATCTTCAAAGATCATCAGGAAAAACCCAAAACAAAAATGGCAGTATGATTGGCTCCTATAAGAACAAGCAAGTTGTTCACTGAGAAGCCTTTAAGGCAAGCAATCAAGTCCCCTCAGGACAAACCCCCTTCTAAGATTGGAACTTAAAGGGAACACATGAGCAGGCATGTAAGCTTGCTGGCGACCACATGTGTCTACTGGTGAGTGAAAGGGAGAAAGGCAGCAATGAAGAAAGGGGCTGAGTTCAACCATGTTCCATAGACTCCCATTGACCTGGAGATGAGAGAGAGAAGAGGAAGGGCTGGTTGGTCCAAAATGTGGTGAGACCTGAGGACACCTGAGCCCATGGACAAGAACACAGCCACAGAGGTCTAGAGCTTAGAGTGAAGCATCTAGCTGATATGAAGTGAGGGGAGATGCACAACAACATCCAAACCTACAGATAGATCCATTTGACCTAGCCTCAATGGTTTGACAGTCAGAACGCAACTAGAGGAAGATTAAAAAAAATAAAAAACTTTTTGATAAAGGAAATGAGGGTAAATTGCTACAATTTGATGAACTTGACCTATACTCATGGAGGTAGCAGCTCAAAATACCAACAGAGAGGGAAGGAGTCTTCACATCAAGTGTCAATGCTATCCCCGCTGTATACAGGTTAGATAGGGACGGGCAACTTAGGCATTGGCTACTTAAAATAAGGGGGCAATAAAGGCATGAAGTGATTGGCTTACAAGGTTTCAAGAGGGAGTTTAGTTTAAGAGTGTGTGAGGGAAGGTAGAGTCCCCACTGAATAGTTTTCATCTTGTCTAGATGGATTTGGTTAAAAGAGATGGGGGATAAGATTTTTATGATTGAATAGTGAGTAATTGCTACCATGACTAATCGCAACTGTCACAATTGTAAAGGTAGACGTTTTGTAACAAAACTTTTATAATCTTACAGTCCAGAAACCGAGGACCGCAGGACCATTAAGGGAGATGAGCACAAGCAGTATGTGGGACCTTATTATCCAGAGAAGCAGCACCACCAGAGATGGAGGCAGAGATGGGGACATGAAGAGAGGGAGCAGCTGAAGACTCCAGATTCATGGAAAGAGAGGAACTGAGAGCTGGCTGCTAGGAGGCAGACTTGCAGAATGTGCCCTTTGGTCATTTAAATTATTATATATAACTGAGTGTTTAAAAAAAAGAAAAAAGAACTAAAATGGATAAAGAGAAATACTATTAACTGATAGATAATACATGGAGGGAATTATAATCATTATAATGAAACAAAGTATACAATTTGTTGAATGTAAAACTGCTGATCTGTCCTGTAAACTTTCACTCAAATCACAATAAAAAGTTTAAAAAAAAAGTTGACAAAACAAGACAAAAATAAATAGAAGGAATTAGAATTATAATATGGCATACCCTAATCTGGTATGTCTTCTTTGATTAATGAGATCTACAAAGAGTTTTTCCTAATTTCCTAAAATTAGGTCACATTCATCACTATGGGTGTTGCTGTTGTTGTTGTTAGGTGCCATCGAGTGGGAACCAACTCATAGTGACCCCATGCACAGCAGAATGAAACAATGTCTGATCCTGGGCCAACCTCACTACTGCTGCCACACTTGAGTCCATCAATGCCGCCACCTGGCCAATCCATCTCATTGAGGGTCTTCCTCTTTTCCTCCAACCCTCCATCTTACCAAACATGATATCCTTCTCCAGTGACTGCTCCCTCCTGACAATATGTCCAAAGTATGAGAGACGAAGTTTGGCCATCTTGGCCTCTAAGGAGCACTCTGGCTGCACTTCTTCCAAAACAGATCTA
>NW_006408579.1:13646900-13680739 GCF_000296735.1 Chrysochloris asiatica
ATTTCTTGGCAGAGATGAGTGAGTGCCTCCTGTGCTGCCTCACTTTCTTGAAAGATTTCAATTTTTATTCCATCAATTCCTGGTGCCTTGTTCTTTGCCAGTTCCTTCAATGCACTTTGGACTTCCTCCCTGAGTATCATTGGCAATATTAATGACATTGCTCAATGATTTTCGCATTCTGTTGGGTCACCTCTCTTTGGAATGAGCACAAATAAGGATCTCTTCCAATTGGTTTGCCAGGTAAAGGTCTTTCAAATGTCTTGGCATAAATGAGTGAGCTCCTCCAATGTCTCATCAATTTGTTGAAATATTTCAATTTGTATTCCATTAATTCCTGGAGCCTTGTTTTTCAACAATGCCTTCAGTGCAGCATGGATCTCTTCTCAGTACTGGATCATATGCTACCTCTTGAAATGGTTGAACACTGACCATTTCTTTTAGATGCTTTCTTCATCATTCAATAGTCTATCTTGCTTAGATGCTTTCTGCATCATTCCATATTTAGATATTTTCCGCATCATTCAATATTTTGTCCATACTGAATATTGCATATTCAGTATTGCAAATTGAGGCTTCAATTTTTTCTTCAGTTTTTCAACTTGAAAAATTCTGCATGTGCTCTTCCGTTGTGACTACCTAACTCCAGGTCTTTTCACATGTCAGTATAATACTTTGTTTTCTCAAGCTGTCCTTTGTGATTTTTGTTCATCTCTTTTATTCCCTCATTTCTTCCATTTGCTTTAGCTTCTGTCCACTCAAAAGTAAGTTTCAGAGTGTCCTCTGACATCCATTTTGGTCTTTTCTTTCTTTCTTTGCTGTATTTTTTGTGACCATTTGCTTTATGCCTATATGATATTCTTGATGTCATTCCAGAACTCTGCTGGTCTTTGCTCATTAGTGTTCTAATACATCAAATCTGTTCTTGAGATGGTCTCTAAATTCAGGTGAAATTATATTCAAGGTCATATTTTGGCTCTCATGGAGTTGTTTTAATTTTTTTTCAGCTTCAGTCTGAACTTGCATATGAGCAATTGGTATGTTCCACAATCTGCCCCTGACCTGGTTTTGGCTGATGATATTGAGCTTTTCCACAGATGTTGTCAGTTTGATTCCTGTGTATTCCATCTGGTGAAGTCCAGGTATATACTTGCCTTTTATGTTGTTTAAAAAAGTTATTGGCAATGAATAAGTTGTTGGTCTTGAAAAATTCTATCATGTGATTTCCAGCATAATTTCTATCAACAAGTCCATATTTTCCTAATAATAATGCTTCTCCTTTGTTTCCAAGCTTCCAATTCCAATCACAAGCAATTATCAGTGCATCTTTATTGCATGTTTGATCAATTTCAGACTGAAGAAGTTGGTAGAATTCTTCAATTTCATCATCACTGACTTCAGTGATTGGTGCATAAATTTGAGTAATAGTGGTATTAATTGGTCTTCCTTGTAGTTATATGGATATTATCCTATTACAGACAGCACTGTACTTCAAGATAGATTTTGAGATTTATTTTTGGATGATGGATCTGATGCCATTCCTCTTCAATTTGACGTTCCTGGCATAGTGAACTGTATGATGGTCAGATTCAAAATTACCAGTACCTAACCATTTCAGCTACTAATGCCTAGGATATTGATCTCTATGTTCCATTTCATTTCTGACAACTAGTTTTCCTAAATTCATACTTTGTACATTCCAAGTTCTGATTATTAATGGATGTTATTCCTCATTTTGACTTGTACCTCATCAGCAAATGAAAGTCCCGAAAGCTTTGCTCCACTCATGTCATTAATGGTCAACTCTACTTTGAGGAGGTGGCTCTACATCAAGTCATATTTTGAGTGCCTTCCAACATGGGAAGCTCAACTTCTAGCACTTAAACTGACAATGTTCTGCCACTATTCATAATGTTTTCAGTGGGTAACCATTTGAAGTAGTCAGCCTCTCCTTATTCCTAGTCTGTCTTAGTCTGAAGTTCAGCTGAAACCTGTCCATCATGGGTAACTACTGGTATTTAAAATACCAGTGGCATAGCTTCCAGCATCACAGTAACATGCAAGCCACCACAGTTAGACCAACTCACCGACAAATGACAAATGGTAGATTCAATTCTTAATGCTATTCAAATGCTAAACTCACTGCATTCTTCCCATTTTTTAAAAAAGTTATAATGACATCATCCTAGCACTCAGACTCAGAATCTGAATGACAATGTTTATTCCTTGCCCTATTTACAACTACATACCAAATTCTGTCCACTGTAATCATCTGTGTGATGTTGCTTTTACCATCTAGGCTATTATAAAATAATTGTTTTTCCCTGACCTTTGTACTACTTGGTTACCTGATAATGCACTTGCATTCTTTTCAGCACCAGTTGAATTAATCTTTTAAAGCTTCATTCTGATGGTATCACAGACCCTTAGGCACTTGGTGGTGCAGTTGGTAAAGTGCTAGACTATTAACTGACAGGTAATTGGTTTGAGTTCATCAGCTGCTTGGTGGTAGAAAAAACCTGGCAAACTGCTCCCATAAAGATATGAGCCAACAAACCTTATGGAGCATTCTACTCTGTCCTACAGAGTCAGTATGAGTCAAAATAGACTCCACAGCAAGGATTTGGTTTGGTCTCTAGATTTGTTGTTGTTGTTAAGTGCTGTCGAGTTGATTCTAACCCATAGCGACCCTGTATAGGGTTTCCAAGGAGCAGCTGGTGAGCTTGAACCACCGTCCTTGCAGTTTAAATGATTTTGCAGTCTGATGCATTAGCCCACAATGCCACACCAATAGGAACTGAGTATTTTTAAGAGAGCATCTGACTTATCTAATCAATGAAACAAATTCTTATGCAGGATTTAGTATGTGTGAAGTACTATATGAGTAGTTACAGAAATAAAAAGAGGAATATATATAGACTTTGCCTTCAATGAGTAGACTCTAACATTAAGAAAGGACCATTGAGAGAATCAGAATGAGAGCTAGAAAAGGACACAAGAAAGTATTGGCATTTGAGAAGAAGGTGATCAATATGTGTGTGTATATGTGTGTGACTAGGTTTATGAAAAGAAGTGAGATTTGGAGCAGGATGTTGGCAGGTAAAAATGACAGTAAAATTTTCCAGGTGAACAAAATGATTTCAGCAATTGTGTAGA
Organism: Chrysochloris asiatica; assembly: GCF_000296735.1. Lineage (NCBI taxonomy): Eukaryota > Metazoa > Chordata > Mammalia > Afrosoricida > Chrysochloridae > Chrysochloris > Chrysochloris asiatica. The sequence continues at coordinate 13,650,054 of NW_006408579.1, forward strand.
AATGGGACAAGTCCCTGGGTGGTACAAATGGTTAAGTACTTGACTACTAACTAAAAGGCTAGTGGTTCAAATCTACCCAGAGGCGCCTCAAAAGAAAGGTCTGACAATCTGCTTTTGAAAGGTCACAGCCTTAAAAACCCTATGGAGCACAGTTCTGCTCTGCATACCTGGGGTCATCAAGAATTGGATTCAACTTGAAGGCAGCAGGCTTTTTTGGTAGAGATAGGAAAGCTTCATGCATGTTTGGAAGAACAATGAGTCATCCTGTTTAGCTGGAACACAGAGACCTAGTGGGAGATCAAAGTTTAACTTAATTTAACCTACTAAAATCCTCATATTCCTGTAGGAAATGTGTAGTAAATGGTATAATTTAGGACTTTGGCTTATACTTCAACAAAAACACATGTTTGAGTCCTGTGTGCTTGTGGGGTATGTGCGTGTGTGAATACAAACACACAGACACACATATGTGAGACCACCCTGGCCAGTGTGGACACACAACTTGCTACTGAGGAGCTCATAGTCTCTTCAGACTAGGAGGGAAGGATGAACAAATAATTGCAACTTCATGTGTCAAACACTACTAGTCCAATTAAGGAAGTGTGCAGTGTCTGTGGCAGCCTCAAGAAGAGAAAGGAAATAGCTTGTCATGGATTGTAAGGAAAACTACATAGGTAGGTAGCTTTGGCTTAACTTTCAGAAGTATGTAAGAGTCAATGGAAAAGATAGAGAGTATGGTGTTTTAGGAAAAGGGAACAGGAAAAAAGGTATGTGAGAAGATGTATGAAAATGAGTTCAGAGGAGGACAAGTTGCCTCAGGGAGCTAGAGCAGCAGTTCTCATTCAGGGAGCAATTTTGCTCCCTAGTGGTTCTCCATTAGGGTAATTTTGCCCCTAGGGGACATTTGGCAATGTCTTCAAACGTTTTTTCAATTGTAATAACTTTGGCAGGGGACATGCTACTGGCCAGGGCATTCAATGCACAGGAGAGCCCTCCCAACAAATAATTAGCCCATCTAAAGTGGAGGGTAGAGGTGGGAGGCAAGAAAACATAAATAAATAAAAATAGAGGGTCAGCTAAAAAAGGAAGACACCTAACAGATGGATGGATATAGTGGTAGCAACAATCACCTCAAATGTAACAATTATGAGGAAGGTGCAGAACCAAGCAGTGTTTCTGTTGTACACTATGACTCAGAACTTATTTGATGACTCGATGGCACTTAACAACAACAACAATATGAATTGGGCTGCTAATCTCACGGTCAGCAGTTTGAAACTACCAGCTGTTCCATGGGAGAAAGATAAGGCTTTCTGCTCCCATAAAGATTTACAGCCTTGGAAACCCTGTGCAGGGTTGCTATGAGTTGGAACTCCATGGCACATAACAACAACAACACAAGTTTTAGTAAGAACTCCTGTTGAAGTGGTGGGTGAAGCATTAGGCTGCTAAGTGAACCATCAGAAGTTCAAAGCTGTGACAGTCTGCTTCCATAAAGACTGCAGCCTTGGAAACTCTGTGGAGCAGTTCTATTCTGTCCTATAGGGTTGCTCTGAGACAGAATCGACTCAATGGCAGTGGGTCTGGTTTGCTTTGCTTTGAAGCGTCAATAGTACCAAGATTGAGAAACCCTGGGTTAAATTGTGAAAGGTACAGATTTAATTTTTATTAATTTAATTGGTCTTCTGTTACTCAAGAGTACTCATTTATAGTAGAGTTTAATAAAAAGTGGCAGATGCTTAACATGACAAAGAACATTTTCTTTAATTCTATAAAATGAGCTTTGAGGTCATTTAGACAAAGCATTTTACTTCTCCCTGGCCAATAGATTCCTCAGAATCCCTCTACCTCTGTACTTTGCCTGACCCCTGCCCACGGCACCCAGTTAGTTATCCAGAGAGCCTTCTGCTGAGCTTACTCATAAAGTATGGAGCATGAGTTCAAGGTAAAGGAAGACTTGATTCCCTTAAGACCATAATCGATCTGTTCACTTGTCTAATGTGAAAGCTGGATATGAATTCTCAGGAAAGTCTGGCTCTGCTCTAGGCCTAGTATTGGTGTTTGTCAAGAGAAGTCTGAGGATTCCTTTTCTATCACCTTAGTGTTGAAAAGGAGTTCTGGTGGTGCAGTAGGTTAAGGGTTAGGCTGCTAACCAAAAGCTCCACCATTCAAATCCACCATCTGCTCCATGGAAGGAAGACGAAGTTGTCTGCTCCCGTAAAGATCTGCATTCTGGAAATCCTGTGAAGCAGTTCTATTCTGTCCTATAGGGTCACTAGGAGTCAGAATCAATTTGACAGTGGTGGATTTGGGGCTTTTATTTGTTGGTTTTCATTAATGTTGGAAAAGTTGAACTCTGACTGTTGCTGTTGAGTTAGTTCTGACTCACACAGACCTTATATACAACAGAACAGAACACTGCCCATTCCAGCACCATCTTACAATCATTGCTACGTTTGAGCCCATTGCTGCAGCCTCTGTGTCAATCCATCTCTTAATTCACGTTACACATGTTATGAACTCCTCCCATCCAACTGGCCATTACTTTCACTCTATGATTGTTGTTAAGTGCCGTCAAATAGACTTCAACTAATATCGACCCTGTAGAGGGTTTCCAAGGCTTTAAATAGTCACTGGAGCAGAAAGTCTCATCTTTCTCCCACACATTATGATTTGCTGTTGTTGTTAAGTGGAATTGACTCATCTATGATTGTTGTTGTTGTAGTTAGGTGCAACTGAGTTGGTACCAACTCATAGCGATCCTGTGCAAACAGAATGAAACACTGCCTGGTCCTGTGCCATCCTCACAATCATTGTTACATTTGAGCGCACTGCTGCTGCCACTGTGCCAGTCCATCTACTTGAGGGCCTTCTTCTTTTTCTTCGACACTCCACTTTACCATACATGATATACTTCTCCAGGGATTGGACCCTCATGACAGTATGTCCGAAATATGAAAGATAAAGTCTGGTCATCCTGGCTTCCAAGGAGCATTCTGGCTATACTTCTTCTAACATGGATCTGTTGGTTCTTTTGGCAGTCCATGAATATTCTCCTCCAATACCTTAACTCAAATGCATCAATTCTTCTATGGTCTTCTTTATGCACTGTCCAACTTTCATATGCATATGAGGTTATTGAAAATATTATGGCTTAGGTCAGGCGTACCTTAGTCCTCAAACTGACTTCTTTGCTCTTAAACACTGTAAAGAGGTCTTGTGCAGCAGATTTGCTTAATGCAATATTTCATTTGATTTCTTGACTGGATGGTTGATTGCAGCAAAAATGAAGTCTTTAACAACTTCAACTTTTTCTCCGTTTATATGGATGTTGTCTATTGATCCAGGGGTAAGGAATTTTATCTTCTTTAAATGAGGTGCAACCCATACTGAAGTCTGTGGTCTTTGCTCTTAATCAGTAAGTATTTTAAGTCCTCTTCATGTTCCACAAGCAAGGTTGTTTATGAATGTTCTTCCAATCCTAATGCCACACAAAGAGGTGGAAACTATGGCCTTAGTGATAGAAGCGATGCTGGAGATAGCATAATAGAATTTTTCAAGATCAATTACTTCTTTACTGCAAATACCTTTTTAAACAACTTAAAAGATGACTATACACATTGACCTCACCAAATGGAATACACAGAAATTAAACTGACTACATCTGTGTGAAGAGACAGTGGAAAACCAAAGGCAAAACAAGGCCGGGGCAGACTGTGGAACAGACCATCAATTGTTCATGTGCAAGTTCAGGCAGAACCTGACGAAAATTAAAACAGGTCCACAAGAGCCAAGATATGACCTTGAACATATCCTACCTGAATTTAGATATCATCTGAAGAACAGATTTGATACATTAGACACTAAAGGCCAAATATCAGAAGAGTTGAGGAACAACATCAAGAACACCATACAGGAAGAAAGCAAAAAGTCAGTAAGACGACAACAAAGAAGGAAAAGACCAAAACGGACGTCAGAAGAGACTCTGAAACTTGCTATCCAGCACAGAGATGCTAAAGCAAATAGAAGAAATGAGGAGGTAAAAGCTAAATAGAAAATTTAAAAGAGCAGCTCAAGGAAACAAAGTCAAATATTACAATAACAGCTATGATTAGGAGGTTAATAATTAGCAGTAAGTTACTTAGGCTACATGGGGGCTCCATTACCTATCTGCAATTTGTCCTGCTGTGGTTTCTTGTTTGCTATTATGCTGCTGGAAGTTAGTTATGCCATTGTTATTTCAATTACCAGCATGGTCACCTCAGCCATGGTGGACAAGTTTTAGCAGCGCTTCTAGACTAAGAAAGAAATGCCTCATGATCTACTTGCGAAAATTAGCCAATTTAAGCCATATGCGTCACAAAAAATGTTGTCTAAGATAGTGCTGCAAAATGGGCCCCCTAGATTGGTAGGTTCAACAAAAAAGCTATAGTAATGGATGCAAACATACTAAAAATCATTGAAAAAAAAGTATAAGACTGGGTGACATCTGTTCTGCCATATGTAAAGAAACCATGACTAAAAATGGATTCAACAGTAACTAATAACAACAAAACTATTTTTAACTTTCTAAACACAGTCATTGTACCAAAGAAAATTGATCAGTGTTCATCCATTTCAGGAGGTAGCATATCATCAAGATCCATGAAGAAATTCAAATTGCACGGCAAAAAATAAGACTCAATAAGCAACATCATAATAAATACAGAAAATGTTGACATTGTCAAGCATTTCAATTTATATTGATTCACAATGAATGTCAGTGGAAGCAGCAGTCAAGAAATTAAAGGACGTATTTATTGCACTGGGTAAATCTGCTGCAAATTCCTGAAAATCTTAAAAAGCAATGATGTCACTTTGATGATTAAGGTGGGCCTGACCCAAGTCATGGTATTTTCTATCACCTTATGTACATGCAAAAGCTAGACAACAAATAACGAAGATGGAAGAAAAATTGACACATTTGAATTATGGTTGGGGAAGATTAATGAAAATATCATTCACTGTTGCTATGAACTGTTGGAAGAATACACAAATCTGTCTTGGAAGAAATACGCTCAGTTGTTCTTAGGAGTGAAGATGGTGAGACTTTACCTCAAATACCTTAGACATGTTATCAAGCAGGACTATTCTCTGGAGAAGGACATTAAGCTTAGTCAAATAGAGGGTCAGTGAAAATGAGAAAGAACCTGAACAAAATGGGTTGATATAGTGACCGAAACAATGGATTCAAATCTACCTGTTATTGTAAGAAGGCACAGGACCATACTTATTCAACCTGTATGCTGAGCAAATAATCCAAGAAGCTGGGTTCTATGAAGAAACACATGGCATCAGGATTGGAGGAAGACTCATTAACAACCTGTGATATGCAGATGATACAACCTTGCTTGCTGAAAGTGAAGAGGACTTAAAACATTTACTGATGAAGATGAAAGAGCACAGCTTTTGATAAGGATTACATCTCAATTTCAAGAAAACAAAAATCCTCACCACTGGACCAATAAACAACATTCTTATCAACAGAGAAAAGACTGAATTTGTCAAGGACTTCATTCTTCTTGGATCAACTATCAACACTCATGGAAGCAGCAGTCAAGAGATCAAATGACATATTGCATTAAGCAAACCTGCTGCACAAGACCTTTTTAAAGTGTTGAAGAGCAAAGATGTCAGCTTGAGGACTAAGGTGCGCTTGACCCAAGCCATGGTATTTTCAATAACCTCATATGCATGTGAAAGCTGGACAGTGAATAAGGAAGCCCATAGAAGAATTGATGCTTTTGAGTTATGGTGTTGGAGGAGAATATTGAAAGTGCCATGGGCTGCCAAAAGAACAAATAGATCCACTTTGGAAGAAATGCAGCCAGAGTACTCCTTAGAGGCCAAGATGGCCAAATTTCATCTCTCATACGTCAGATATATTGTCAGGAGGGACCAGTCACTGGAGAAGGATATCATGTTTGGTAAGGTGGAGGGTCAGAGAAAAAGAAGACCCCAACAAGATGGATTGGCCAAGCGGCAGCATCGATGGACTCAAGTGTGGCAACAATAGTGAGGTTGGCCCAGGATCGGGCAGTGTTTCGTTCTGCTGTGCATAAGGTCCCTAAGGGTCGGTACCGACTTGATGGCACCTAACAACAACAACAACAACAGGACCAAGCAATGTGTCATTCTGTTATATATGAAGGGGCTTCAAGAAGTTCATAGAAAAATTCTATTACCTTTTAATCCCATTTTCCACAAACTTTTTGAAGCCCCCTGATACAGGGTTACCATGAGTTGGCACCTAATAATAGCAACAAGAAAATATAGTTATCTGCCTAGAAATCATTTCCCAAAGTACAGGGAGAAACAAGAAACAAAGGCAGAGCCTTTGTTCAGCTAAGAAAAAAAAAAAGATTCCTTACTAAAGGCTCCTAAAAGTTAAAACTCAGGCATCATTTTCAAATTCTGGAGTTTTTGATGATACATTTAAAAGAATGAAATAGAATCCACTGTTGTTGCACTATAATGGTATTCATACATTGAAGTTAAAAGGATACAACCCATGTGCCCACAATTTTAAAAGACAGGCCAAATGAAAGACAGGAAATGCAGTTCATTCTGAATTCCAGAGAAACAATGAGTATTTTTTTTTTAGTTTAAGTATGTATCATGTAAAATTTGTTCATCTGAATTTCAAATTTGACTGGACATCTTATATTTTTATTTGCTCAATCTGGAAATCCTTTGTAGAGAGAAAAGGAGATGGAAATATGCCATTTATTCAGTCTGTTTCTGTGCCCATGTATTTCTCTAGGGTGAGCATCTTGCCTCTCTGAATACAATTGTTGTTGTATGGCCCTAAATGCAAGACACCACCATTCATTTGTTTGTTGAACTGTACTTGCGTGTTGCTGCGATTCTGGAAGCCATGCCACGGGTGGTTTAAATATCAGCAAAGTCACCTGTGGTGGACAGATTTCAGCTGAGCTTCCAAAGACAGACTAGGAAGGAGGAGACACAGACTACTTCCAAATATATAGTCACAGAAAATCTTATGAATAGCAGTCGAACACTACCAGCACCAAAATTTTGAATACTGAAATATGATGAAGAGCACAAAAATACCGCCAGATATAGTGCCAGATGATGAATCCCTCAAGTTGGAAGTCACTCAAAATATGACTGGGGAAGAGTTGCCTCCTCGAAGTAGAGTTGACAGTGATGGCGCAACTGGGGTAAAGCCTTCAGGACCTTGATTTACTTATGGGCACAACTCAAAATGAAGAGAAACAGCTGTGAACATCCATTAACAACTGGAACATGGAATGTACAAAGTATGAATCTAGGAAAACTGGAAGCAGTCAAAAATGAAATGGAATGCATAAACATCAATATTCTAGGCATTAGTGAGCTGAAATGGACTGGTATTGGCCATTTGGAAACTGACAATGACATGGTTAATTATGCTGGGAATGACAAATTGAAGAATGGCATCACATCCATCATCAAAAATAATGTCTCTAGGTCTGTCTTGAAGTACAACGCTGTCTGTGATAGGAAAATATCCCTATAAGGAAGACCAGTTAATACTAGTATTATTTAAATCTATGCACCAACAACTAAATTCAGTAATGATGAAATTGAAGAATTCTACCAACATCTTCAGTCAGAAATTGATCAATCATGCAATAAAGATGCATTGACAATTACTGGTGATTGTAATTGGAAGGTTGGAAACATAGAAGAAGAATCATTAGTAGGAAAATATGGTCTTGCTGATAGAAATTATGTTGGGGATCACATGATAGAATTTTCAAGACCAATGACTTATTTACTGCAAATATCTTTTTTTAAAACAACGTAAAAGACTACTGTGCACATGGACTTCACCAGATGGAATACACAAATCAAATTGGTTAACATCTGTGGAAAGAGATGGTGGAAAAGTTCCATATCATCAGCCGAAACAAGGACAGGGGCAGACTGTGAAACAGACCATCAATTGCTCATATGCTAAAGCTGAAAAAAATTAAAACAATTTCACAAGAGCCAAAATATGACCCTGAACATATCCCACCAGAATTTAGAGATCATCTGAAGAACAGATTTATGCATTAGATACTAAAGACGGAAGACAAGAAGAGTTGTGGGATGACAACAAAAACATCATACAGGAAGAAAGCAAAAGGTCATTAAGAAGACAAGAAAGAAGTAAATGATCAAAATGGATGTCAGAAGAGACTCTAATTAATTGTTCTACAGCAAAGAGGTGCTAAAGCAAATGGAAGAAATGTGGAGATAAAGAAATGAATAGAAATTTTCCAAAGGCAGTATGAGAAGACAAAGTCAAATATTATAATGAAATGTGCAAAGACCTGGAGTTAAACAACCATTGGGAAGAACATGCCCAGCATTGGTCAAGCTGAGGGAACTGATGAAAAACTTGAAGCCTCGACTTGCAGTACTGAAGGATTCTATGGGCATAATATTGAATGGTGTGTTGTTGTTGTTGTTAAGTGCCGTTGAGTCGATTCCGACCCATAGCAACTCTGTACAGGGTTTCCTAGGAGCAGCTGGTGAGCTTGAACCATCGACCTTAAAGTTCAAACGGCTTTGTAATTTGGCGCATTAATCCACAGCACCACACTAGGACTCCGCATTGAATGGTGTAGAAGGTATCAAAAGAAGATGGAAGGAAGACACAGAGTCACTGTAACAAACAGAAATGGTCCATGTTCAAACATTTCAAGAGGTAGCATACGATCAAGAACCAATGATGCTGAAGGAAGATATCTTGCCCAAGGCACATTGAAGGAATTCGCAAAGAACAAGGTGCCGGGAATTGATGAAATACAAATTGAAATACTTCAACAAACTGATGCAGCTTTGGAGTCATTTACTCATTTATGCCAAGAAATTTGGAAGACAGCTACCTGGACAACTGACTGGAAGAGATTTGTATTTGTGCCCATTTCAAAGAGAGGTGACCCAATGGAATGAGGAAATTATGGGACAATATCATTAATATTGCATGCAAGTAAAATTTTTCTAAAGATAATTCAAAAACAGCTGCAACCATACATTGACAGAAACTTCCAGAGGTACAAGCTGGATTGAAGAAGAGGACATGGATGAGGCTATCATTGCTGACAATTAGATGAATCTTGGCTGAAAGTAGAGAATACCAAAAGGATGTTTACCTGTGCTTTACTGACTATGCAAAGGCTTTTGATTGTGTGGATCATGACAAGTTATAGGCAACATTGTGGAAAATGAGTATTCCAGAACACTTAATTATGCTCACAAGGAACCTGTACATAGACCAAGAAGCAGTTGTTTGACCCCAACAAGGGAACTCTGAACGGTTTAAAATTAGGAAAGATGTGCAGCAGGATTGCATTCTTTCACCATACTTATTCAATCTATATGCTGAGCACATAGTCTGAAAAACTGGATTATATGAAGAAAAATGTGGCATCAAGATTGGAGGAAGACTCATTAACTACCTGCAATATGTAGATAAAACAGCCTTGATTGCTGAAAGTGAAGAGGACTTAAAATACGTAGTGATGAAGAATCAAAGACCATTGCCTTTGGCATCAGTTGCACTTCAATATAAAGAAAACAAAACTCCCACCACTGGACTAATAAACAACATCCATATAAATGGAGAAAAGATTGAAGTTGTCAAAGACTTCATTTTGCTCAGATTAACCATCAGTACTCATGAAAGTAGCAGTCAAGAAGTCAAAAGAAATACTGCATTAAGCAAATCTGCTGCATGAGACCTCTTTAAAGTGTTCAAGAGTAAAGATGTCAGTTTGAGGACTAAGGTGCACCTGACCCAAGCCATGGTATTTTCAATAGTGTCATATGCATGCGATAATGGACAGTGTATAAGGAAGACCGTAAAAGACTTGATGCATTCGAGTTATGGTGTTGGAGGAGAATTATTTAAGTATCATGGACTGCTAAAAGAACTAACAAATCTGTTTTGAAAGAAGTACAGCTGGAATGCTCTTTGGATGCCAAGATAGCCAGACTTAATCTTTCACACTTTGGACCAGTCCCTGGAGAAGGATATGGTGTGGTAAAATACAGAATCAAAATTAAAGAAGACGCTCAATAAGATGAATTGGCACAGTGGCAGCAGCAATTGGCTTAAATGTAGAAATGATTGTTAGGTTGGTGCAGGACTGGGCAGTATTGTGTTGTGTTGTACGTAGGGCTGTTATGATTCAGTGGCACCTAACAACATCAATACACCCAAGTCAAGTAATGACTTCAGCTTGTATCCAGCTGAGGAAACTGTGACCTGTTTTAATGTTGGAAGGAGTACAAGAGTGCCTGAGTTGGACATAGTATGCTAGTCTCTGATGTGGCACATTTCCTAAATATTTTATTTGACAAATATTAACTGAGGGAAAACAAATTATTGAGCATCTGAACTTAGGTGCTTAGGGTAGGCTAGAAAAATACACAGTTAAATAATTCTTGTTTTCTTGAAGAATTCCAACACGAACACTAGTATCGTTCATTTTTATCCTAGGGTTGACCACAGTATTGAGTTTGTTACACTTTAGTACCCTGTGTGCCACTATGTGAATACACCTGCTTACTGCATGCATCATGCTCTCTTATGTACTCCTAAGGCAAAGTCCATGCTATGACAGCATATCCCAGAGAAAATTGTATATATCAAAAAATAAACCAGCAAGCCAGTTGTTGTGAGTCAATTTTGATTCATGGCAATCCCATGTGTGTCAGAGAACTGTGCCGGGTGCAGGTTTTCAATTGCTGAGTTTTCAAAAGACCTTTTTTCCAAGGTGCCTCTTCATTGTTGTTATGTGCTGTTGGGACAATTCCAACTCATTAACAATCCTGTATGAGATTTCTGAGTGGCTGGTGGGTTTGAACAGCTGACATTGTGATTAGCAATCTAATGCTTATCCTACAGCACTATACCCAAGGCTCTATGTGAACTCAAAATTCCAACCTTTTGGTTAACACATTGTAACATGTGGAACATTTGCACTACCCAGTGACAAGAATAACTCACTGCCATTGGGTCAATTATGACTAATAGCTTTTCTGAGAAGGCAGAAGACCTCATCTCTCCCCTGAGGAGCAGCTGGTGGCTTTGAACTGATGACTTTCAGGTTATCAGTCCAGCACTTGTCTTGCTGGTGTACAGAGAAAGCTTTCAAAATCATGACTCTCCTGCCTGAGAACTTCTGTTTTTTGGATGTGTGCATTTGTATGGGTATGTGTGTGTTGATGAGTATATCAGGGTGCACAGTTGAAAATCTTGGAGATGTCGGGGTATGGAGACTATCTCCTTTCTTTTGGAGTCTACCCTGATTTCTTTTTACCTTTCCTTGACCAATTTAGTTCCCAAGCAAACATCTGAAAGATTCTAGTAACAGCTTTGGCAGGGAGGAAGCTTGGGGCTTGGTTCTGTAGCACACTGAGGTGTTGCTTGGCTCTGTCCCTTGGCATAGAATGAGGGTGTTATGTTCCATTGGATGCCCTGGTGGGAGAAGGCACTGGTACCTTTTCAGAAACTCCCCAAATCAGGAACAGATTTGCTGGCAGCCACAGCGGAGGGAGCTCACTGATCCATGCCCAGCTCTCAGGAGGTAACTGGCAAGAAAGAAGAAAGCAAAACAAGCTATCAAATCCCTATGTACCTTATAAATTTGTTTTGGAAATTTTGTCTCAAAACTGTCAAAGAGTAGAAATAATGATTTTTTTTTCTCTATTTTTTCCATAGAGAAAATATATCCCCAATTATTTCATTATTAATTAAAAAAAAAAAAAATCACCATTACTAGTGTCCGCTGAGTGTGCTCCTTTTAAATAAATTCAGATCACACCACGTCTCCTTAATCCTGTTCCCGTAAAGATGGTAGTCTAGATACCCTATAGGGAAGTTCAACTCTGGTCCATTTGACCACTCTGAATGTAAAACTGACTCCATGACACCTAACCAGAACAACACCACCATCCAAGTCTAGATCAAATCAGGTCATGGGATCTTATTCCATTTCAGAGACCAAATTTTGAAATCATACGCATATAACCCGCCTGTGAGAAGTTTCTTTGATTTTCTGAATCTCCTCTGGTGGGGATAAGCCGCCTTGTCTCCATTCTGTCTGAGGTTATGGAACTGGAATTCCATTGGCGGAATGGAATGTAGATTAGGTTCCTCGGCTTGGCTTCTTACTAAAGTCAAAATGACCAATGTGGAGAGGGAATCGATACAGCCTCTTGCTGCCATCTGGTGGAAAAGTCAGGTTTTGAACACGCCACAACTGTAAGAGCTGGGTTTTCTTTTCCTGAGCAAGAGCTGTTAAGATGTCAATGTAAAAGTTCACAAAACTGAGTGGTACAAATAGTTAACCTGCTTGAATGCTCACCAAAAAACTGGTGGTTTGAGTTCACCCCTAAACACCTCCGAAGGCAAGCCTGTCAATCTATTTCCTATGGAGCACAGTTCTATGATATACATGGGGTTGGGGAAGGGGACTGAGGTCACCATGAGATACAGTTGATTTAACAGCAACTGGTTTTAGTTTTGAAGTTAATTAAGCTATACCAAGGGGACTCCATATGATAAGTACAGCACTGCAAACCAAAAAGTCTGTGGTTCAAGCCCACCAGCCTTGGAAAGATGAGGCTTTCTTCTACCACAAAGATTGAAAGCCTTGGAAACCCTATACAGGACCACTATGCTCACTCTTAACAACAACCAAGTTATACTGAAATATAAACATAAATGTTATACTTGAAACGTTAATGTTAAATGTTGTCCAGTTGGTTCCAACTCATCATAGTGATTCTGTATAGGGTTTCTGAGGAGCAGCTGGTGTGTTTGAACCTCCACCTTGCAGTTCAAATTGACCTGGTAGACCAGTGCTTATTGTACAGCACCATACCAGAACTTGGCTACTAGGAAAAGACATATTAAATTAGCAGAGGTTGAACTGTTGCTCTATAAGATTCTTATTACAACACTGGGGGCTTTGATTACCATCCATTATTGGGTGGTAACAGGAGAAGTAGAGCTGTGCTACAAGTGATGAAGGATCCCTCTGTCTCTCCCATGGATGGGAAAAGGTTGGCACTAGGGCCAACAGCTTCTATTATGCATTTTTTTTAATACATATTTTTTTGTGAATTATGTCATGGTTTACATGGGAGAACATTAGCTTTACACTGATCCTATCGTATATCATTTCATTGCCATGATTACAATCCCCTCCATGCATCATCAACCAACCATGCCCCTCAAAGGGGCTGTGTGTGTCAGCATACAGCCCCTCTCCCTCTCTGGGTCTAGAGTACCCACCTGCTTCATCTCTCCACATAATGGTCTCTGCCTCCATCTCTGGCATTACTGTTTATCTGGGTAGAGTCCTGTACTTTGCTCTTCTCCCGTGATGGTCCCAGGGACCTCCACTCCTGGACTGTGAAGTCAACCACTCCCCTCCTTTTGTTAAAAAATGTCTACCTTTATATTTCCAACACTCACAGTCAGTCCTGATAGCAATTATTCACTATTGCATCCTAAGAGTCCTATACCCATCTCCTTTCATCAGCCCCGCTCAGACAGATTTGATACTAATCAGTGGAGATTCTACCTTCCTCTGCGCCCTCTGGATCTAGGCTCCCTCTTGAAAGCTTGTAAACCAGTCACTTCTTGCCTTTGTAGCCTCCCTATTTCTACTAAGCATTCTTAAGGAGCTCTGGTAGCGTAGTGGTTACGAATCGGGCTGCGAACCTTAAGGTCAGCGGTTCGAAACTACCAGCCGCTCCGCGGGAGAAAGATGAGGCTTTCTACTCCCGTAAAGATTTACAGCCTCGGAAACCCTGTACAGGGTCGCTATGGGTCGGAACCGACTCGACGGCACTTAACAACAACAACAACATTCTTAAGGTATGCAAGTCTATCATTCATCAGGAAACTGAAACCTGAGAACCATCTTGGCTCTGAATATTATTATTTCTGTTTGCTCAGATGAGTTTTCTCCCTTCAAACCCTTCCTTTTTTCTAACTGTCATATCATGAATCTCAAGATGATGAAAAAAATTCTTGTAATATTATCTTCAAGCATTTCCAACAAATGAAAGCCATCATTTGACCTGGAAAAATTGTAATTCTTTGATACTCCAAGTTTTAAACTAAAAATCCATACCTATAAATTCAGATCAAAATCAAAATCTACTACAGGAATTCAAATGAAACATATTTCAGTCTTATACCCTCTGTGTGCAAAGTTTTATACCTCAGTGCAAATAAGAAGTTGTCTTTGTAAGAATTTTATCTTTCAAAAGAAACTATGTTCTTTTCAGGTGCCAAAGAGTTGGTCCAACTCATGGTGACCCTATGTACCACAAAACAAAACACTGCCCAGTCCCGTGCTATCCTCACAATTGTTACACTTGAGCCCACTGCTGCTTCCACTGTGCCAATCCATCTCGTTGGGGTCTTCCTCTTTTTTGCTGACCCTCCACTTCACCTAAAAAGTATAGCCAGGCAGAATCTTATGTTGTTTTTGTTTGTTTGTTTGTTTGTTTGTTTGGGGAGGGGGGAGGATGTACACAAAACCACTAAAGAATATATAATGATTTAAACAACCAAAGGGCACATTATGCAAGCCTGCCTCCAGTCCTTCTCTTTCCATGAATCCAGAGTCCTCATCTCTGCCTTCATCTTTGGTGTTGCTGCTTCTCTGTGTAGGGTTCCACATTCCACTTGTGCTCTTCTCCCTTGATGGTCCTAGGGTCCTCTGTTTCTGGAATATAAGAATAACTACTATTCCTTTTTTGTTACAAAACTTCTGCCTTTACAGTTGTGACAGTCACAATTAGTCATGATGACAATTACTCACTATTGAATTATAAGAATCTTATCCTCATTTCTTTTCACCAGAACCATCTAAACAAGATGAAAACTATTCAGTGGGGATTCTACCTTCGCCTGCACACTCTTAAACTAAACTCCCTCTTGAAAACTTATAAGCCAGTTACTTCGTGCCTTTATTGGCCCCTCATTTTAGGTAGTCAATGTCTAAGTTGCCCATCCCAATCTACTCTGTATACAGAGGGAATAGGATTGATAATTAATGTGAAGACTCCTTCCCTCTCAGTTGGTATTTTGAGCTACTACATCCATAAGTATAGGTCAAGTTCATCAAATTACAGCAATTTATACTTGTTTCCTTTATCAAAATTTTTTTTTTAGTCTTCCTCTACTCAAGTTCTGATCATCAAGCCATTGAGCCTAGGTTAAATGGGTACTATTTACAAGTTTGGGCATTCTTGTGCATTTCTCCTCACTTCTTATCAGCTGGATGAGAAGTACATGTTTTTAACATAAATCTAAGTCAGGATATTTTTTTTAATCAAGGAAAATTTTTGGCAGTTATGGGAAATTAGCACATTATTTATAAATGTATACCTTCTCTTTTAATTATGTTCTAGTAACTTGTAGAGTTATCATAGTTTATAAACTTTAAAACTTCAGTGCGAAACTAGTACTTGGTTCAAATTAGATTTTTTTTCCTTTTATTTATGAGTTAATTAATTTAGCATTTATTTTATTTACCCCAAGTATTTACTGGGCATCCATGGGCCAGCACTGTGGGAGTTGCACATCCCCTGCATGGACTTGCTTACAAAATTAATCACAAATTCTTAAGTCAAAGGCTGACTACAGAGAATGAGATAAAATGAGATGGAAGTTCAAAGAGGGAAGAGATTATAGGCATACCTCAGAGATATACTGTGGGTTTGGTTCCAGACCACTAAAATAAAGCAAAAAGGAGTCCCATGAATCTGTTGTTTACCCAGTACAGACAAAAGTTATGTTTATGCTATACTGTAGTTTTATTAAGGACCCCTGGTAGCATTATGGGCTAAGTGTTGGGCTGCTAATCAAAAAGTCTGTGGTTTAAATTCACCAGTCCTTGGAGAAACATGAAACTGTCTGATCCCATAATGAATTACAGTCTTGGAAACCCTATATGGGGTCACTAAGAGTTGGAATCAACTCCGTGGTAGTAAGGTTGGTTGGGGTTTGTTAGTCTATTAAATGTGTAAGTGGTGGTGGTGGTGGTGGTGGTTATGTGCTGCGGAGTAGGTTCCGACTCACAGCAACCCTGTTATAGGGTTTCCAAGACTGCAAATCTTCACTGGAACAGCAAGCTTCATCTTTCTCCTATAGAGCCTCTGGTAGTTTTGAACTGCTGCCCATAAGATTAGCAGCCTGACTCGTAACCGCTATCCTACCAGAGCTCCTTAAATGTGTAGTACAATCATAACAAAGTTTGAAATAGTGTGAGAATTACCAAAATGTGACAGAGACATGAAATGAGTACATGCTGTCAGAACAATGGCACCAATGGACTTGCTCAACATAGTATTGCCACAATTTGCAAAAAGCACAACATCTGCAAAGTGCAATAAAGAGAAGTACAATACCGTGAGGTTTACTGCACCAGTATTTCCAACTTTGGTGGCAGGTGAAGAGGTGGCATCCGAACTGAGATTCAAAGGACAAATAAGATTGGACATCAAATTAGTCTATGTAGCAGAAAATTGTAATTTTCTTCTTAAAGAACAATTTTTGTTTGAAAACAAATTGTAGATAGCTATTAAGTGCCATGGAAATGTCTTTCATGCATGTGGGTGTATTTTTAAATGTAACAACTAAAAACTATTCAGATACTATTAATTCTCGATTAATCTCTGTCTCTTTACATATTAGGAGATTTCTGCTCTTCTTCCCAAAATTATCTCCCCTCCACAAAAGCAGGGAAAAAAAAGCGAAGAGGAATAACTATTTTATTCAACCTCTCCATTCCTGTCTTTTCCTGAAGCCACCAAGGATATTGAGTCTATAAATATTTTTATGCATCAACTTTATGCCAAATATTCCTCTAAGCACTACAAGGCAACAATTAGCCAACATACGTGATCCCTTCTCTTAAAAAGATTGTAGCTTAATGGTGAAGACAAGCTATTAAACAATACAGCAGAAACTCAACATTTAATAAGAAAAGCAACACACTATAGTGATCAATAACCAGGGCTCTGGTATAAGCCAGACTGGATTCAAATCTAAGTTTCACTGAGTATATGCTATGGAACTTGTGCTAATCAAAAAAAAATTTTTTTTACACTTCTGTTTTTGATAGAAATAGTTTAAGCTCACCTAAAATCCAAGCAGGTGTTCCTGGCAGTGGCTTTCCTCTAGGCAATGATTCCATCTTGTAGCTTTGCCCTGCTCTAGCGTTTCTTCCTAAAAACTGAAGTTGAAAGAGAGTGTGTAAGAGGCACAGACAGTTCTTAAAGTACTGGGTAAACATGGTATGTGGTGGCAAGGACTCAGCCACATGGCCACACGTAATTCACAGAAAGGCTGGGAAAAGTAACCCATCTGTGTATCCAGGAATAAGAGGAGGCCATGGATCTCATTGAACAACCAGCAATATTTGACACAAGCTTTGTAAGTTATGTTACTGAGTTCAGGCTTTATCCTAGAATTAATAAGCCATTAAAGTAGAGAAGTGAAATATATTTTTTCATTTTAGAAAAGTAATTCTATCAGCAGCAAATGGCTTGGATGATTGATTGGGTAAGTGGTGGATAGTAATGTTTAAGGGAGGTGATGCGTTCAGTTTGGAACCCACTGAATATGAGGTGAATAAAGTAGAATGGTGAAGATGCATATATCAACTCCAGTTATCTACTCAGAAGTGTAAAGGTAAGGAGAGAAATCTGCACTAGGGATATGGATTTGTGAGTTTTCAATATATGGATGTAGCCATGGGAGTGTGTAGAATGAGGAAACAACATACAAGGAACTGACAAAGGCAGAGGAACGGGCAAAGGAGATGACAACTAGAGCAGCCAAAGAGAAGGAAAACCAGACGGATGAGCTATCACAGATGTCATGGGAAAAGATCATTTTAAGGAGGAAGCAGTTAACAGTGTCAAAACATGCAACTGAATTTTATGAAAAAGAGATTATGGCAGAATGTCCAGGTTGTTTATCCACCATTCTTCCTCCTCCTCTGTGCCACTGAAGGCTGAGTCCTGTAGATTTTATCACTTTGGTTCCCTTACTCTCTGGTTTCCATGTGGCTTTCATCAATATAAGGCATGGCAGATAAGAAGGCAGAAGAGAGAGGGTGGGACCTTTTTCATAATTTCCTCCCTGTGTTGGTGTCTCATGTCTGTCAGCAATTGTGCCTCCTTATGAATTGTGTGTCTACCTGGTGTCCTCTTCTCACTGGTTCTAGTTGTCAGTATTTCGTCCCCTTGTTTCTGAGGTCTTAGAAATGATAATGGCTCCCTACTCTTGCTACTCACCAGCCCATGTTTGTTCACCTAACCCTGCCTTTACCTCAAAAGTAGGCCCTTCGTTTTAACCATTAGAGATAGATTTTGCTGCCCGCGAGAATCTGACTGACAAAGTGATTTTAGTAGAACAGCAGAAACCAAATTGTCTAAGAGTGAATATGTGGTGAAGACGGAGTTACACCTTCAGGAGTTTAACTGTAAAAAGAAGGAAAGATAGGACAAGTACAAAAGCCCTGAAGTAGTAGGGGGAAACACATTTGTATTATTTAAATGTTAATGGAAAAGGGCCAATAGAGGATTTGTTGTTGATATGAAAGAGTGTGGAATTAATTGTCTAAAGTATATGACCCAAACCCACTGCCATGGATTCTAACTCATAGCGATCCTATATAGGGTTTCTGAGACTGTAAATCTTTATGGGAACAGACAGCCTTATCTTTCTCCTTCAGAACAGCTGGTGGGTTTGAATTGCTGACCCACAGTGCTAAACTTCAGGCGTTTTTGTTGTTGTTGTTGTTAGGGGCCAACTCATAGGGATCCTATGTACAACCAAATCCTATGACAACCTCACAATCATTGCTACATTTGAGCCCACTGCTGCTGCCACCCTGCCAATCTGTCTCATTAGGGTCTTCTTTTTTCTTTGACCCTTCACTTTACCAAGCATGATATCCTTTCCCAGGGATTGATCTCTCCTGATAATATATCTGAAGTATGAGAGACAAAGACCAGCCATCCTGGCTTTCAAGGAGCACTCAGCCTGTACTTCTTCCAACAAAGATTGGTTTGTTCTTTTGGCAATCCATGGTACTCATATTCTTCTCCAACACCACAGCTCAAATGCATCTATTCTTCTCTGGTCTTATGTTGGACAGTAATGTCCAACTTTCAAATGCATATGAGGCTATTGAAAATACCATGGCTTAGGTCAGGTTCCTTATTCTTCACACTGACGTATTTGCTCTTAAACACTTAAACACGGTCTTTTACAGCACTAACAGAGTCCATCCTTTGATTTCTTGACTGCTGCTTCCATGAGTGTTGGCTGTGAATCCAATAAAAATGAAGTCTTGACATCTTCAATCTTCTCTCTAGTTTATTATGATATTATTTTTGGTCCAGTTGTGAAGATTTTTTTCTTTACATTGAGGTGCAACCCATACTAAAGGCTGTAGTCTTGGATCTACATCAACATTTTAAGTCCTCTTCAATTTCAGCAAGCAAGGTTGCATCAGCTGCATATTGCAGGTTGTCAGTGAGTCTTCCTCCAATCCTGATGCCATGTTCTTTGTATAATCCAGCTTCTGAGATTATTTGCTCAGCTTACATATTTAATAAATATGGTGAAAGGATACAATCCTGGTGCACACCTTTCCTGATTTTAAACCATTCCCTTGTTCTGTTCTAAGGACTCCCTCTTGGTCTATATACAGGTTCCTCATAAGCATGTTTAATTGTTCTGGAAAATCCATTCCTCACAATGGACATTTATAGTGTCATTTTTCTTTTTAACTACAAATGTCAGTTATGAACATCCTTGTATTTACTACCCCTTCCACCAATCAGTTACGTTCTTGAGTTTAATTAACTCTGGAAATTGAGGGAAAAAATCATGTCTTCCCATTTTGCTATTCAAATCAAGTTCCTGGCTCCTGGGATTTAATATTTTAATGTTACTGTTGTTGTTTAGTGCCGTCGAGTTTGTTCTGACTCATAGTGAATCTGTATAGGGTTTCCGAGGAGCAGCTGGTGGGTTTGAACCACAAACCTTGTAGTAAGCAGTCTTGTGGTTATCCTATAGTGCTACACCAGAACTCTAACATTTTAATAGGTTGGTATTTATTTTATTACCAAAGACATTATGATCAGTTAGCCAAGAAACACTGTGGGGAAGTTGTATCATCTTCTATAGTGGTGCTATGAATCTTAATTAACTTCATGGCACACAAGGATCCTTGCAAGACAAAACCTTCTTTAGGTCACACTTTGACCCTGTTGCTTATCATGGTAAACGATCCAGCCCTCTAGTGGCCCATATATGTATAACTACCAGCTGACAAAAGCAGTGTAGCTTGCAGAGTCCTCCTCTCAGGACTATAGAGCATGGGATTAGAAAAGGGATGAATTACCCAGTAAGCAAGGCAGGCACAGGCTTACTTGTACTGACTTACTAGTTCTTTAGTAAACAATTTCACATAAAGTTTTACCACATTCACATATGAAATCTAACACTAGAGAGGTGACAGGTGAACAGGCCCAAAAGTATGTATTTCTGTATGTGGATATACAGACTATATCTTAAAACTTTGGTACATAATATTTTCCCATAAAAACAGATTTTATCTCATTACAATATCAAAATATTTATTTTCAAATAGAAAACAAATAATTTCATCCTACTATTGGGAAAATAATCATTGTTAACACTGCATTTAAATCCTTCCAGATCTGCTTCTTAGTGTGTGGATGTGTATTTTTTTTATTTTTTCCTCATGGAATCACTTTGTATATAGTTTTCTTAATTGCTTAAAAAAAAAAAAAAAGACTTAATATTTAGTTTTCTAAAATTGTTCCCATCAACACATTTTTATTTATAGCAGTGTTCTTCAAATTGTCCATAGGATATATCATGCGTCGCCTGTAGTGACCTGGGCAGGATGTTAATGGAAGGGCTCTGTGTTTCACCAGACACCCTTTACCACTATAATTCTGCTTGTCTTTGTTTTACATATTTGATATGGAACAAAAAAAAAAAAGAAAAAAGAATCCCACTGCCAGGATGTTAACAAGCAACTGATTCACTGCACTGATAGTCTTTTTCCATTCTCCATGTTTATAATAATACACAATAAGATCATAACTAAATGAAGGCGCTAGTAATATGGGATGCCACACTTTTTACTCTATTTGATAGTGCTTTTAGGAGTGCTTGGCTGATGCAAACAATTAAGTACTTGACTACTAGCTATAAGATTGTTGGTTCAAACCTATCCAGAGGTACCTCAAAAAACAGGTCTGGTGATCTGCTTTTGAAAGTCCACAGCTTAGAAAACAGTTGGACTCTGATGCACATGAGGCTGCTATAAGTCGGAATCCACCTAATGGCAACAGGTATATCTCAAACTCAAGGCACAAATCTGGAAGTCATAATAGATAACTAACAGCCTTTACTCTTCATCTCCAATGCCAGGGCTTCACTACAGCCTTCAACATTTCTTGTTTTTCTAATGGGATCCAATCTAATCTCCATATCTACACACTCATCTCCCTGAAGCCTGTTCCTTACAGTGTTCTTCCTCTGATACAAGGCGATAAAAAATTGCCACACCTAAGACTCAATGGGAGTCCTGGTAGGGCACTATAGGATAGGCACTAGACTGTGAACTGCAAGGTCAGTGGTTCCAAACCACCAGCTGTTCCTTGGAAACCCTATGTAGGTCGCTATGAGTCAGAACCAACTCGACTGCACTAACAAGACTCAATGACTCCTTCATCGCCTACAGCAAGGGCCCTCTGACTGAGAATACCAGCAAACTGAGCTTTACAAAAACACAGAGAATCAAGGATCAATCCTATGCCCTCTGTACACAAGGGTGATAGGGACGGACAACTTAGACATTGGCTACCTAAAACATGGAGGCAATATAGGCACGGAGTGGCTGGCTTACAAGTTTAAATGAGGGAATTTAGTTTCAGAGTGTGCTGGTGTGGTGCTATGGGTTAATGCGCCAGAGTGCAAAGCCATTTGAACTGCAAAGTCAGCAGTTCAAATTCACCAGCTGTTCCTTGGAAACCCTACACAGGGTTGCTATGGGTTGGAATCGACTTGACGGCACTCAACAACAACAAGGGGAAGGAAGAACCCCCAATGAATAGTTTTCATCTTGTCTGGATGGGTCTGGTGAAAGGAGATAAGGGCTAAGATTCTTATGACTCAATAATGAGTAATTGTTATCATGGCTAATTGTGACTGTCACAACTGTAAAGGTAGAAGTTTTGTAACAAAAAGGGGGGAGTAGTTAATTTTACAGTACAGGAATAGAGGACCCTAGGACCAAGGGAGAAGAGTATGAGCTGAATGTGGGACCCTACCCAGAGAAGCAGCGACACCAGAGATGGAGGCAAAGAGGATGACATGGAGGGATAGAGCAGCTATGACTCTAGACTCATGGAAAGAGAAAGACTGTGTGCTGGCTGCCAGGAGGCAGGCTTGCAGAATGTGTCCTCTGGTTGGTTGTTTAAATGATTATATATTCCTGAGTGTTTCTGTGTACATTAATAAAACAACAACAACAAAGGGAACAGAAGCAAATACAGTTTAATGATGATGCATGGAGGGGATTGCAATAATTGCAATTATACGAAATAGGATGAGTGTAAAATCAACGTTCTCCCATGTAAACTATCATTCAATTCACCATAAAAACTTAAAAAAAAAAAACAAAAAAACACCACAAAGAACCCTCCCCAGACTTACTGAATATGAATATGAATTTCCAAAGTGGGGTCCAAAAAGCTGTAGTTTTTTAAAGCTACCTAGGAAATGCTAATGGTCATCTAAGTTGGAAGACACCAACTTTAAAGGTAAAATTCAAATTCTGTTCATGATTTGACCCTTCATCTGATCCCCAGTTTCATCCCTTAACATACATGATGCTCTAGTAATATGGAGCCAGGGCTAGTGACTTTTCAAGCCCACATTGCTTTAACATCTCTCTGACAAGAATGTTCTTGTTCCCTTCACTTCCTGGGAAACTCCTATTCATTTTTCACAAATCCTATCCAAACATCATCTAGCAAGCTGTTCAGTCAGTGAGCATCTGTTGAGGATCTCTAACATTTCAGACTACAAGTTAAACATTGATACATAGTGATCAGTAAGATTAGTAAGGATCCCTGGTGGTGCGATGGGTATTTGTCTTTGAACTATAGAATTGGCAGTTCAAACTCACCGAGCAGCTCCACAGGAGAAAGATGTGGCAGTCTGCTTCCATCAAGATTTACAGCCTTGGAAACCTGTTGGGGTGTTCTACCCTGTCCTATAGGTTTCATTGTGTTGGAGTTGATTCAATGGCAGGTTTTGTTTTGTTTTGATGATATAGCCAACATACTGACTTCAGTAGATTCACATGCCATTGGAGGATAAATACACCTACACAAATAACAATGTAATGTGGTAAATGCTAAGAGATGCCAACATGGGGGATTATAGTAGTGCATACAGGGGAGGGGGAAGTGCCTTTATGTCAAGTTATAGAGTAAGGATAGGGTGTTCAGGAAGAATTACCCAGGTGGATGGTGTTCTAGGTAAAAGAAGAATGTGCAAAAATACAGGAAATATGGCAAGTGTTTCAATTAGGTAGTGGCCATTGAGTCAGTTCATGGTGACTCCATGTGTTATACAGTAAAACTGATCCAAGGGTTTTGTTGGGTTTAATCTTTATGGTAACAGAGCACCAGTCCCTTCTTGCATAGGGCTGCTGGGTGAATCTGAACTTCCAATCTTTAGATGCAAATTAAGGTAAGGCTTTGTTGTTGTTATTGTTAAGTGCTGTCAAGTCAGTTCGGACTCATAGTGACTCTGTATAGGGTTTCCGAGGAGTAACTGGTGGATTTGAACCACTGACCTTGAGGTTCAAATAGACACTGCAATTGAGGGTTTATCCTACAGCACCTGTACAGGGTCGCTATGAGTCAGAACCGACTCCACAGCACATAACCACCACCACCACCCTACAGCACCACACCAGAACTCCAAAGCAAGGCATCTTCTTGTTGGCGTTGTTAAGTATTAAATAGTAACAATAACCAACAGTAACAATGGTAAGAGTAGATGCATATTTATTCTTAGTTTGTATACTAGGTACAGAGTCCTGCAAGGTCAGCAGTTCAAGCTCATCAGCTGTTCCTTGCAAACCCTATACAGGGTCGCTATGGGTCAGAATTGACTTGACAGCACTTAACAACAATAACAAACATACTAGGTACTGTTCAGAGTCCTGGTGTGGTGCTGTAGGATAAGCACTAGACTGCTATCTTCAGGGTTGGCAGTTCAAACCCACCATATTAGGGAAACTTTATATAGGGTCACTGGCACTTAAAAAAAAACAGTTCGAATGCACTTTACATTATTAACTCATTTAGTCTTTATAATAATCCTGTGAGATAGACTTTCACTTTCTTCTTACCCATAGGGCATTAAGGGCTACACAACTTAAGTACTTTTCCCCAGGTCACACAGCTAGTAGTTGCTGAGCTGGAATTAGAACCTCATCCAAACTCACCAAACACTGATGATCTTAATAAGGTGGCTTCATTGTAGCTGGAGATAAGTAAGCTATTTCAAAGTTAAATGAGATGAGGAGCAGCAGAGCTTGGGATATTATTTTCTCTTTGAAACTGATAAGGAGTAGGGATGATGGAGAAGCATACAAGCTTTAGGTTTCTTTGATGTGATGGCAGTTTTGCTGTTACCCTCGATAAAGAGGACACTTCCTTCACTAGCTTAAACAAAGTAAAACTTTTCTTTTGATATAATCTATACCTTTTGGTATAATTTCATACTGTGCATAAGCCTCTACTTCATTCTTCCCAAGCCTCAGGTGGAGTTGGAGATGCATGCACCAATTCAACTATGAGCCTGTTTCCACATCTGTAAAATGCCTTCAAAGTAGTTCAAACCGTAGTTGTGAATCAGAGTCACACATTCAGACACTTAAAAACAAACAAAAACTAGAATCCTCATCCTATTTCCAGAATAATTCTAAAGATTTCCAAGTGGAATCCTTGGATGGCACTAAACTACCAGCTGAAAGGGTGACTCACCTAGAGCCACCTTAGAAGACAGGCCTGGCATTTGCTTCTGAAAGGACACAACTTTGAAAACCCTGGGTAGCACAATTCTACTCTGTACACATGGTTCTCCCTGAGTGAGGGCAACAACAAGCCGGGCGATTCTGATGCACTGGCCAGACTTTGGTAACCAGATTTCTTGGTCCTTTCCAACCCAAGTCTACAGGCAGCTGCAGAATTCCGCAAGACCAAGCTCCGGACGACGCGGTTCCACTTGACCCTCCCTCTTCCGCAGCCACCTCCCACACAGCCCCGCCCCGCCCCTGCTTCCCTCCTCGGAGGTTTGGTCCCATCTCGTTTCCTCTCTCCCCGCCCCTCTCGCGTCCTTACTCCACGTGGTCTTTTCCAGTTCCGTTTTTCTTAGTTCGTCCCCCTAATCTCAAAATGGCTGCCGTGCTGGCGGGACTGGAGCCATGGAACCGCGTAAAGATCCCCAAAGCAGGGAGCCACACGTCAGTGACAGTACAGAACCCTGTCGCGGCCCTTGGTAAGTTTGCTGCTCCGGCAAGAAAGCGGCAGCAGCAGGAGAGGCAGACGGCTACAGCAAGTGCACGTGGGGCGAGAGGCGGGACTTCCTGAGCCCGCGGGACGTTGGGAAGGGGTGCGGCACCCTCTGGGGCGGCGTGAAGCTCGGATTGGGAAATTTACGGAGTAGCTTTGTGTTTTCTGCTTCTGTTTCTGGATTCCTTCACTAAACCAGCGCCCGGCTACATCTGTGTGGCTAGCATAGGGTCAGCCTGGAGCGATGAAGGATCGAGGCCCACCCAGTCCTGCGCCGAAAGGGCGCAGATGTGGACGCAGCTAGAGGGAAAAGCTTCCAGACAGCGTTGTACTTCTGTCACCAGGAGTTGTTTATTCCTCCGCGGATTTTCTAACTCCTGTTCCCGAGGAACTAGGGAAACCACTTAACCACAGTGGACATAAATCGCAATCTTTGTGGCCCCCATTCCTCACTTATAGAAATGGGGCTAGTTCTCCTTATCAATCACTGGTTGTTTGTTGTTAAGTGCCGTGGAGTCGATTCCGACCCACAGCGACCCTGTATAGGTTTCCGAGGAGCAGTTGGTGAGCTTGAACTGCCGACCTTGCAGTTCAACACGGCTTTGCAGTCTGGCGCATGAACCCACAACGCCACAACTGATTGTTGGAAGGATCTAAGAGTTTGGGATGGCGTGCGCTCTCAGTCTGTAGGCTGTATAGCTTGACGCTGGTGCCAGGTTAACTGGTTTGAATCTTTACTTTTACCTTTTGTTGGAGGGTGGGGGAATTGTTTAACCTGTGTCTTGCTGTTAAGTGCCATCGAGTTGGTACCGATTCAGCGACCTCCTATATTGTATAGGGCTTCCTAGGAGCACCTGGTGGGTTTGAACTGCTTATGTTGTGGGTAACTTACAGTAACAAACATACCAGGAGCCCATAACCTGTGCCCTAGTTTGCCCATTTTCAAATGGGGATAGAAATAGTTTCTGCGTTAAAGGGCTGCTTTGAGGAAATAATTATTTATCTGACTTGATAAACACTCAAACTAACAACGTGTTAGTAACACTAAGTGGTCAGCACTGGACTGGAAATCCTATACAAGGTCCATGTGAGTCAGAACCGACTGCACAGGACTTAACAAAACAAAAACAATCCTATCTAACCATCAGATCTCCCTACTAAACCTATAGTCCATCAATCCTACACAGTTTCATTTTCCCTCTTCCTCTATTCAAAAATTGAGTATAAAGAAACAACAACAAAAAAAACCCCCAATTCCATCATCATACAGTGACTCTAAAGGACAGAGTAGGTAGAACTGCCCCAAAGATTGTCCAAGGCCTGCCTGTATTTTTGATAAAGCTGTGATATTATTCTCTTGCAGTGCAGGGTTCCAATTCCTGGCCTTTTCCTTTTTTTTCCATGCAAGAAAAGATTTTAGAGTGATTTTTGGTAACATTTGGACCTAGGGCAGAACGCTCTCTTTCAATGAAGTCTTCTAATGAAAGGTCATCTTCTTTCTCTTCTTTATTTTCATCTTTTTTTAACACAAATCCAGGAGGAAGTCCATGATGATACATGGATAAATGCATATATCGCCCCCTCAAAGGCATACCCCAAACAAGTCATACTTGTTCTCAATAGCTTCAAGGAAATGCTTGCACACTGTTTTGAGTTTTTTCTTTTTTCTTTTCAGCCTCACCGTGCTTCTTGTTCACTACTTCTTCCAGTTTTTTCTCATCCTAGTTATCCATGGTATCTTTTTCAAGTGCTTCATCTCTTGCATCAATGTAAACACTTAGCTTCTCACATTTTCTCTCCAGAGTCAAGGCATGAAAGAACTTGCACTTACCTCCTTTGGTACACTGCCCTTACTTGAAGAATTCACATACCACAGATTTGGGATCTGCACCTTTACTTAGTTTTTGAGCAGCAACTACAGGTTTGAAGAGTTCGTTTGACTCCTGCAATTCCTTCTTCTTGTCATCTTCAATTTATTTTCTGCTTCACTTTGTGCTACCTGACGTGGATTTTGTTGATCAAATTTAATTTGATGGGTGACAGCCTTGATAAACTTCTGTTGCTTTGCTCCTTTCTTATTCTTTAGACCAAAAGTTTTGTCTTCGATGATCTTCTCCTTTTTCTGTTCTGCCTTTTTGCTGATGCCTGCCAGAGCCTGTTTCGTGGGGGGCATTGCGGAGACAAGTGGCAAAGGCCAGACTTAAGCACAGCTGGATACCGTCAGGGACTCTGGTCCCACTGCAGGAGGAGGAAGACAGAAGACTCCGTCGCCGCCCTTTTTTTATTGTATTTTTGCATGATGTCGAAATAGATACTATCTTATTAAAGTTTTTGCTTTAGACCTTTGCATTGCAGCTGTTGTTAAAGAATGCAGCCTCGTCACACTGTCACTGAAGACCCCAGCATTAGATGCAGAAACAGATGTGTTATGTGCCCTCATGTACAGCAATCACAACAGAATGGGGCACCACAAGCCACATCTAGCTCTCAAACAGGTGAGGAGGACACTCTGAATTTAACACCTACTTTGACACTTACTGTTTTGTCATCCATGAAAATCTTAGTGTTCCGTGTATTTCTTCAACAGTTGTGTGTGAATTTTATTTTTTTCTGAAAGTATTTCACAAATTGATTTATGTTAGAAAATATGGTCACATCAAGTCTTTCTAAGTCTTATTTCAAGTGGCTCAGTAGTATTTTTTCTGAGAAAACTTTAAAATCACATATAATGGATAATAGTGCTTTTGTTCAGCTTGAGAAGCCCTCGACTGCCACTCAGGTCAGCAGTTTGAACCCAACAGCTACTCTGCAGGACAAAGATGTGCCAGTCTGCTTTCTTAAAGATTTACAGCTTGGAAACTTTATGGGGAAATTCTCCTCTGCCTGAGAGGGTTACTATGAGTTGGAATTGACTTGATGACAATGTTTTGTTTTGTTTGCGTATTTCTTCTGAAGAAGATAAAATGTTAGACATTATGGAACAATTACCTGAGCACAATCAAACTCCTAAAGCCTTAAAAAAAGGACAAAGTTGTAGGTGATTTATTGTATGATATTATAATCTGGTAAATAGAATAGTAGAGCAATTGGGTTGGGTATGTAAAAAGTTTTGGTATAAGGCGTTTTCTTGAAATATTTGGAGCGTAAAACAAAATTGGACCCTCCAAGATCAGGGCTTTGAATTTCTTTACTTTTGAAAGGGGTTAAAAAAATATATTCTTTGTTATTTAGTATATTGTCATACTTTGAAATCTCTATCTATTTGCCTTCTTGGTCACATTATGTATATATTGCACTGTCTGCAGTATATACATAGGAACTGAGCTGCTCATTTTCCTTCCAGGTTGAACAATGTTTAAAACGTTTGAAAAACATGAATTTGGAGGGCTCAATTAAAGATCTTTCTGAGTTGTTTTCTTCCAAGTAAGTGATCGGTTGCTTATGGCATGGTGGACTGGGAACTTGTTGTCTTGTGGTTTTCTTTTGGGCTTTTTTCTGATGGGCCTTATAATTGGAGTATAACCAATTATACCTCCATTGTACAAATCCTGTTTTAACCAACCTCTTGGAAATCCTGTACTGGGTCCGCTGTGAGTCGGAACTGACTCAACGGCACTTTAACAGCAACAATTTGGTACTTGTGGTAATAAATATCCTTCCACTGGTCTGTGGGAGAGACTGGAGGGACACTGAAATCTGGGCCACAATAAGTTGTAATGAAATGCCTGCCAGTGGTTGTTATTAATCATAGCAACCTCAGATTAATTTTAAAGCAAGTCTACATTTGAAAATTACTATATAAATATTTAAAAATGAAGGTAAGATACTTTTCTTCTTCTTCCAGTGAAAGTCAGCCTGTAACTACCAAAAAATGTATCATCATCCCCAGTCAACCACTGGTAGAATTGGTGTTGATGAAGGTTTTGGGAGCCTGTAAGTTACTACTCCGCTTGTTGGACTGCTGTTGTAAGACATTTCTGTATCCTTGATCAATTTAAGTATCTTCTTCCAACTCAGAAATGTTTGGATATATTTATTACTATTGCTGTCTAAAAGCTAGAACTCTGTGGAAGATAAAACCTTTGGGGGGAGTTCTTTTAAAAACTTAGCTTCTTGGCCTGCTTTTCCCAGGAATTGCCTATCTAGCTGGTAGTATCCTCAGAGCATTATTAGTTTGAAGCACTTAATCTTAGAAACAAAACTTTAGAAATTAAATTTAATATTGGGACTCTAGTAGAATGTGTATTAATTTTTGTTTCCATCACCTAAATTGAACGTGTTTTAAGACCTTCAAGAAAACTCTTTTACTTTAAATCTGTTCTTCTATAAACAAAACAGATAAAACTCAAAATTACTTTGTTTTTGTTTTCTAACCTTAACTTGATTCTCTAGTTTGACCGTGAAACACCTTGGTTTGCAAGAATTCATTATTTTAAACCTTGTGATGATTGGACTGGTGAGCAGGTTATGGTATGTACTTGGCCTTGTAGTTTTCATTTTTTTCATCTCAGTCTAGGCTTCTCAGTAGTTTTCTTGTGGGATGCTGAAGGAAGCTTTCTTCATTTGATCAATTTCTTTGGGGTTATGTCAAAATCTGGGCTTTGAATATGAAGCCATGAAATCAATTTAACAGCAAACAACTCAAATTAGTTACTAGGATTAGGGACTGGAATAGTGAAGCATAGTGACAGTGATTATACAAGCACCTGGACCACTTACAGTGTTCTTGGGGTGGTTATGCCACTTGATTCATTCAGCCACTAGGTTTTGATTTTTAATGGCAATGAGAACTGTAATTTTTTACTTTCTGTGTGTGTTCTAGCCATCTTTTCTTCTACCTGAAACACAACTGTTTTCTGAGACATATTTGATTGATTTAAAGAACACTAGTGGTTGGTTAGGGTTAGAAGAGGCTGTGGAATGAGGGATTTCATTGCTGATGTCCGACGGATCTTGGCTGAAAGCAGAGAATATCA
>NW_006408579.1:13681747-13692312 GCF_000296735.1 Chrysochloris asiatica
CAGTGTTTTAATCTGCTGTACATAAGGTCGCTATGAGTCGGTACCGACTCGATGGCACCTAACAACAACAACAGTGATTGGTTGGTTGGTTGGTTGTGTGCCATTGAGTCTATTCAGACTCAGAGCACTCCATGTGTAGGGTTTCTTAAGATGTAAATCTTTACTGGAGCAGAAAGCCTCATGTTTCTCCCTCAGAGCAACTGGTAGATTTGAACTGCGGTAGTTAGCAGCCCAGCTCATGATCCACTATGCTCCCAGATCTCCTAGTAGTACTTGTAAACTAAAGAGATCTTCTCTTTCATGCTTCATGATATATTGTAAAACTGATACGATTGCTAATTGAATTCAGAACCTACCATATTTGTAAGGAGACCAGTTTGAGATCTCTTAAAACAATTAGAAGGATAGACTCTGATTTAAATGATAAGAAAACTTGAAGAAAAAAATAGAAAATGCTTTCTGCTTTTGGATATTGAAAACCTTGCTTTCTAGTCTTAATTAATCTGAATGTCTCAGGTGCTAGTTCTAGTCAACTTTTTTTTTTTAAAGTTTTTATTGTGACTTGAGTGATAGTTTACATGGGAGAACCGTCGGTTTTACACTCATTGTTTCATCGCGATGATTACAATCTCCGTGCATCATCATTCAACAGTATTTGCTTCTATTCCTTCTGTTTTTTTTTTTTTTTGTGGGGGGGAGATGTACACAGAAACACTCAGGAATATATAATCACTTAAACAACTAAAGGGTTTACTTTGCAAGCCTGCCTCCTGGTGGCCAGCACACAGCCTTTCTCTTTTCATGAGTCTGGAGTCCTCAGCTGCTCTATCTTTCCATGTCCTCATCTCTGCCTTCGTCTCTGGTGTAGCTGCTTCTCTGTATAGAGTCCCACATTCTGCTCATGCTCTTCTCCCTTGATTGTCTTAGGGTTCTCTGGACTGTAAGATTGACAACTCCCCCCCCCACCCTTTATGTTACATAACTTCTACCTTTACAGTGTGACAGTCGCAATTAGTCATGATAACAATTATTCACTATTGAATCATACAAATCTTATCCCCATCTCGTTTCACCAGACCCTTCTAGACAAGATGAAAACTATTCAGTGGGGACTTCCCCCACACCCTCTTAAACTCAACTTCCTCTTGAAAACTTGTAAGACAGTCACTTTGTGCCTTTATTGCCCCCTAATTTTAGGTAGCCAGTGTCTAAGTTATTATATAATTTTTAAATTGCAATTACTGGCTAATTCATAACTTCTTGTTTCTTTCTCTAGGGTTCTCTATAAAGGTGTTTTAAAAAGGCTGATTTTTTTATATGAACCATTGTTTGGATTGCTACAGGAAGTCGCCAAGATTCAACCAATGCCTTACTTTAAAGATTTTACCTTTCCTTCTGATATCGCTGAGTTTTTAGGACAGCCATATTTTGAGGTCTTTAAGAAACAAACGCATCCACCTTTTGCAGCAAAAGGAGTAACTAGATTGCTGAATAAGCTGTTTTTACCAAAAGAACAATCACCATTGTCCAGCAAAGAAGCCTTACTTAGAATTACCAAAACATTTACACAGATGAAGACTGGTACAGAGAATAATGTGGATCTTGGACAGCTAGTAAAGAGTAGGAAAGACTTCAAAGGTAATTTGCTCTGATACAGTACAAGCTCTCATAAAAGCTATTGAAATTATAATGTAGTCATGTATTACAGAAGAGAGAAATTCAGCTTCTCCCTTCGTAATTTTAACCCACCTTGATTTTCTTTAGAGAACTATGGTTATATCAGTTTTCAGAAGTTTGAGTCTTTAAAGTTGTGTGTGGATCTGCTGTTGCGTTATAGTTCTCTGCTTGCTTCATTCCCTTTATTTCTTTTGTTATGATTTGGCAAGAAATGTTCTCATGTACTTCAAAGAGTTTGTTGTAGGTTTGAAAATATTATACCTAAGTTTTTATATCTGGGATCTTTTCCATCTACAGAAAAGTCATCAGAATTTGATGTGAGAGCTTTCTGCAAACAGCTGAAATACAAAACTACTCAGGTTTGTCTGACTTATTTTAATTTAATTGATTAATTTATAGTGTGGGTATCACTTTTTTATCTGACTTAATTTAATTGATTTATATTGTGGGTATCACTTTTTTATCTTTATCCCTAATTCTGAGTTGAGTACCTTCTTGTTGTTGTGTTATTAAGTGCCACAAGTTGATTCCAACTCATAGCGACCCTGTATAGGGTTTCTGAAAAGCGGTTGGTCAGTTTGAACCGCTGACCTTGCAGTTCAAACTGACCTTGTGCTGCAGTGCCACACCAGGACTCTCAGTGCTTAGTCTATACTTCCGAATGAATAGATGCACTTCCATAGGATTTTAATTTAATGGATCTAGTTAATCCAGTTAATAGAATGCCTTCAAAAGCGTTTTAGTAAACGCTTCTCTACAATTTCAAGAGTTACCCTAGAGATCCACCCTAAGTGTGTATTGCACTTCAGCTTAAGAGTATATAGGCTCTGCAGAAATGGAGGAGTTTTGGCTTTGGCTTGTACTAGTTGTGTGACCTTAAACAAGTTTTGACTTCTCCATAATAGTATGTAGTTATAGGGCTGTGCCAGCTTTAATGTATACAAAGTGTTCACAGAGTTTGGCGTGTGGTAAACACTTAATTGGTATAGCAACACTTAGGGAGTCA
This sequence comes from Chrysochloris asiatica, assembly GCF_000296735.1. Taxonomy (NCBI): domain Eukaryota; kingdom Metazoa; phylum Chordata; class Mammalia; order Afrosoricida; family Chrysochloridae; genus Chrysochloris; species Chrysochloris asiatica. Next base: position 13,684,431 of record NW_006408579.1, read on the forward strand.
GCAGTCAAGAAATCAAATGACATATTGCATTAGGCAGATTTGCTGCACAAGACTTTTATAAACTGTTGAAGAATAAAGATGTCAGTTTGAGGACTAAAAGTGCGCCCAACCCAAGCCATGGTATTTTCAATAACCTCATATGCATGCAAAAGCTGGACAGTGAATAAGAAAGTACCGTGGACTACCAAAATAATAAACCAATCTGTGTTGGAAGAAGTACAGTCAGGATGCTCCTTGGAAGCCAGGATGGCCAGACTTCATCTCTCATACTTCAGACATGTTGTCAGGAGGGGACCAGTCCCTGAAGAAGGACCTCATGATTGGTAAAATGGAGGGTGTGAAATAAAAGAGGAAGACCCCCTCCCCCTCCCCAACGAGATGGATTGACACAGTGGCAGCAGCAATGGGATCAAATGTAGCAATGACTGTGAGGTTGGCACAGGACTGGGCAGTGTTTCATTCTGTTGTGCATGGGGTCACTGTGAGTTGGTACTGACTCATTGGCACCTAACAACAACATCATTCTTTTCACATCCTTCCTCATGAGGCTTCTGGTCCTTTCTTCCTGTTGGTGTTTAAGCTTTAACTTGATTTCTCTTATTAATTAGTGTCTGTAAATTCTATTTGTCCTGGACCTAACAACAGGTAAGTATATTTATGAATAATTTCTTTGAGAAAGATCAACCCGAGGCTAGTCTCTGAGTTGGAGGTTAAACATACCCCAACTTCTCTGACATTTTATGCCCATCTGTAATCCTGGATATCAATCACCACCCCTCCCCTCCCTCAAGTCCCAGGTTCAACTGTCAAAGGAAGTGGCTCATGCAGTCATGAAAGCTGGCAGTTCCCAAATCTGTAGTTCAGAGAGCATTCTGGAGGAACCTTCTCACCCATGTAATCTCTGGAGCTGAGGAACCCAAATCAACAGGTCATATGGCAGACTTGATGCACGAGGCTTTGGGAACTGGTGAATCAGGACAAGTGATGGGCCAAAAGTCCTATGAACTGGAAGTCAGATGTAATGAGCCAGCTGTAAGATCAAGGGCAAAAGAGTGAGCTTGTTCAAAGCAGTCTTATAAGTTGGGAGTCAGATCATGCCCCCAAGGGAGTCTAAGGATGGTGACTTGAGTCACAGCTTCGATTTAGGTAGGGACATCCGTAATTCTTAGGTATACTGTAATTTTTACTCCTCTTCCTTGTTAGTGCTGTTGAGTTGATTCCAACTCATAGCCACCTTGTGTAGGGTTTCCAAGGAGCAGCTGATGACTTTGGAACCTCCAGCCTTGCAGTTCAGACAGACCTTGAAGTCTAGCACATCATCCTATAGTGCCACTCCTTAGCAACTCATTTCACAATGGGTCCATAATCACAAACCTAGAGGCGAGGATTTACAGTAAATCACAGAAGGAAGAAATTTGGCTCAAGAGGCCATAATAAATAATTAGCTGCTCTGCAGTATGGCAGTGTCAGCATCTTTTCACCTAACTACTGCTTGACTTTTATGATCCTCTTTGTTCTCAAAATCTTTCTCTTTTGGTTTCCTTCATGAGTTATTTCTTCCTAAGTCATGGTACTTTCTTGAACTTTTATAAGGACTCCACATATTTTGTTCAAATAATGAGTTCCAGAGGGAGCAGTGATAATAGCTGATACTTACATTGCATTTACCTGCTAGGCATTGTTCAGAACACATTCTGTGTGTTAGTGCATATAATTCTCACAGAAGTCGTATGAAGTAGGTATTACTCCTTTTTTTTCCATATTTCAGCTGAGAAAAATTAAGGCATAGAAAGATCTAGAAACTGGCACAGGCCACATAGCAAATAAGCAGCAGAGCTGGGATTTGAATGCAGGCATTGTTTCTGTTCTAAACCATTTTGTCAGTCCCCAAAGTAGTTTTCTCCACTCTTTGCCCCAAGGAGAACTGTGGCTCTTCATGACCCTAGAAACTTCTCAGGTCCATTGATTTGCTCCTAGGTGAGCTGATTTTGAAGCTGGTTAGTTAGATCCTTCTTCATGACTAATCATAACCACATTTTCAGTAATTAGCACTAATATGCTCACCATCTTTTAGGCCAGCCAGACTTTTACCCATCACCAAATACTAGATAGGTCTCTACAATGATATGTTCTATTTTTCTTAAGGTGAGAAATTTGGAAGGTAACCTATGAATGGCGGATACACACTTAGGAGGTAGCATATTTTCATAAGGAAATAGTAGAAATAGGTAAAATCCAGACTTGATACTATAGAAAGATGGGAATGAAGAAAGGTACCCAGGCTAAGCATATGTATCCTGTACTCAGCAGTTCTTTTCTGAGGACCTACTCTGCTGGCTGCTCTCTGAAGCTGTATGCCTTCCCTGTCCTGATGCATTCTTATTAACGTTTGTGACCCATCACTGAATAGGGTTACGTAGGGTCTAGAAGTCAGTGAAAACATGGTACGGGTGTCCAGTGGTATAGAGAAGAAGGGTCCTATTGATGACATTTTTTTCCCCAGGTAGAATTTGGCCAATATTAATCGTGGGGAGTTTTATTCTGGTGCATATGTTAAATAGATAAGTATATTTTATTGTTTATGTTAAGACACTTAAGTAAAATTGAGCAACCCTGTACAGGGTTTACAGCTGCACTTTGGAAACCGTGTACAGGGTTGCTGTGGGTTGGATTCGACTCGACAGCACTTAACAACAACAACAGGTAAAACCTTGCGGAGTACAGAGGGCAACAAACAAGTAAATTTTTTTTTAAAAAAACAGCCAAATGTGTTGTTACTAAGTACTGTCGAGTCCGTTCTGATCCATAGCATCCCTGTGTAGGGTTTCCGAGGAGTGATTGGTGAGTTTGACCCACTGACCTTGCAATTCAAATCAACTTTGCAGTCCAGCGCATTAATGCACAATGTCAAACCAGGACTCCAAACCTGTGTTAGGCACACTGTAATAAAAAGAACAAAACTAAACCTTAAGACGAAAAGGAAAATGAAGTTTAAAGAAAAAAAAAAATGAAGTTTTCTTTCTTTTTAAAAAACTTTTTTCCCTAAAGTTTGATAGTGTGTGAATTAATCAGTTTTTCCGTTGTCATGTATAAGTACAAGTTAGTAAAACAGTCAATAAGTTTTTCTCACCGTTTCACATTTCAGGAGACCAACTTTGTGGTGAAATGTTCTCAGTCCAAAATAAAGGCAACCAAGTGCTCTTCTCAGAAAGTGGTAACCTGTGCCAAAAGTCTGGTGCAAAGATTCCGAGAGGCTGAGACTTTCGTACAACTTTCGGAAGAAATCCAAAAAGCAATTGTATGGTGCAGGAGGAAAAAACTCAAAGCTCAGACCACTTTTCTGAGTAACAAACTTCTTAAAAGTAATCGGCTTAAACATGTGGTGGAAGTTCAAGGTTATAGGTAGGTATATTGAAAAAATTAAGTTCCTTTGCTTTTTCTGTTGTCATTTAACACAAAAGCAAATACATTCAAGTCACCATTCTTTATAATGGAATATCTGTCCCCCAGCCTTTGAAGGGCTAAATTTGAGATCTTTTCTTGCTTTTGTTAATGTGGGCAAAACTATATCATACATCATAGGGAGGAAGAATGTATACTTAGTTTATTGGACTTATTCATTTATACTCTTCCTCATTTCATGTGTGTATTCAGAAAATGTTAGGAGTGTGTGGGAAGACAGACTCAGACCTCCCATAGCTTGTGTTCTGATGGGGGAGACAGTGTCTGCTGACAGCTTCAGCACAGCTGAGTGAGGGCTGGGTGAGCAGAAGCAGAGGGCCAGCTTTCGTGTTCACTCCAGGCCTGTGATTCTCACATTCCTAGAACTGCTTAAGGATGGCTGTCTCTGTTTATGAGCCAGTGTTGCATGAGGTATTTATTGTGTGAAGATAAACACTTGGGGAGGGTTGAGTCTTGCTTAATGGTTGTCTCACCATCCTCCGTTTAAATGAGCCTTCCAGCTGTACTTCTTCCAAGACAAATTTGTTAATTCTTCTCGAAGACCATGGTATATTCAGTATTCTTCACCAATACCATAATTCTAATGCATCAGTTCTTTGGTCTTCTTTCTTCATTATCCAGCTTCCACATGAGTATGAAGTGATTGAAAATACCATGGCTTGGATCAGGTGTGCCTTAGTCCTCAAATCGACATCTTTGCTTTTGAACGTGTTTAGGAGGTCGTGTGCAGCAAGATTTGCCCAGTGCAATAGGTTGTTTGATTTCTTGATGTTGCTTTCATTGGTGCTGAAATGAAATGTGTGACAACTTTTGTCTTTTCTCTCTTTACCATGACATTGCTTATTTGTCCAGTTGTAAGAATTTTCCTTTTTTTTTTTTTTTAACACTGAGTTATAATCCATACTCAAGAGTGTAGACTTTGATCTTCATCAGTAGGTATTTCAGGTCCTCTTTTAGCAAGCAAGGTTATGTCATCTGTATACAATAGGTTGTTAATATCTCCCTCCAGTCCTGATGCTGCATGCTTGTTTGTATAGCTTAGCTTCTCATATTTCTCAGTTATTGTTTGAGTAAGTATGGTACATACCTTTCCTGATTTTAAATCTCATAGTATCCCCTTGTTCTGTTTGAACAACTGCCGCTTGGTTTATGTATACAGGTTCCACATGAACACAATGTAATGTTCGGAAATCCCCATTCTTTGCAATATTAACCATAATTTGTTGTGATGAACACAGTCTAATGCCATACACAGGTTTGCTGGTTGGTGATAGTTATGTGTTTTGGATTTGGTTGACTCATAGCGACTCTGTATAAGGTTTCCACGCCTCATCTTTCTCCCTCCAAGTGACTGGTAGATTAGAATTGCAGCCCAACTTGTAACCCACTTTACTACCAGAACTACTTTACACAGGTGTAGGACTTGCAAATAAATTGTGTACTTTTTTGTTTAGTTGGTAGTTGCTGGAAAGGAGACAGATTAAAAGTGCTTGATAATATTTTTATGTGTCTTAACAAGCTCAGATTTTCCCTTTCTCTTTGTCTTTTTAAAGCTTGTCAAAGAAATTGGAGTGCATAAAAACATCTATTTGCAACTGCCTTCTTCGTGGTTCAGGTAACAAAACTTCAAAGCATCATCTGAGAAGAAGCTCACAGAATACGTTTTTACGGCGATGGAGGAAACCACAGAAAAAGCTGCAGTCAACCCTTTTAAAGGAAATCCAGCAGTTCCCTCAAGAGATTCAAAAGGGTGCTATAGATACCAGTGCTGAGCGAAGACTCTCACACTGCACCGTTCACAGAACTGATGGCTACCCTCACAGCAAGGAGCTCTCAGGTAGCAGAGCTTCAAATCGTGCCACACAAACTAAAGGAAAAAAAAACCAGGAAGGTCTTACAGAAAGCTATGAGGATGAAGTGGGTTCCTGGACAGTGGCTGAGATGAATAAACATAATGCATCAGGAACCATTAAGGGGACAGATGACATTGATGACATTTTTGCTTTAATGGGAGTTTAGATTTTGATCACTGTTAAGTGATTAACAATCTGATCCGGGGTTCTGCTGTTTTAAATGGAGCTGCTGAGATCTGGAAGGACTGCTTGGGTTGACAGAGGAGCTGCTTTAGCACAACATTGCACAGGTATTGGCAGTTCAATAAACATTTATAGGGTCTCTGTCATTTAATGAACAAAGTATTTATTTGGCTTCAACTGTTTTTTGTTGTTGTTCAGTGCTGTTGAGTCAGTTCTGACTCATAGCAACCCAGTGTGCAACAGATTGAAACACACTGCCCAGTACTATGTCGTCCTCACAATTGCTGCTGCTACTGTGTCAATCCATGTCTTTGGGAATCTCCCTCTTTTCCAATGTCCTTCCACTTGACTAAGCATGATGTCCTCTCCAGGAACTGGTCCTTCCTGATTATATGTCTGAAGTGTGGCCATCGTGGCTTCTAAAGAATGTTTTGATTATACTTCTTCAAACACAGATTTATTTGTTTTTCTGGCTTTCCATGGTACTTTTGATATTCTTCTCCAACACAATAACTCAAATGCATCAATTCTACAGTCTTCCTTATTCATTGTCCAACTTTCACATGCGTATGAAGCTATTGAAAATCCTATGATTTGGGTCAGGTACACTTTAGTCCTTAAACTGACATCTTTGCTATTCAACTCTTCAAAGAGGTCTTGTGCAGCAGATTTGCTTAATGCAATAAGTCTTTTTCTTGACTGCTACTTCCATGAGTGTTGATGGTGGATCCAAGAAAACTGAAATCTTTCACCACTTCAATCTTCTTTCCATTTATCATGATCTTATTTACTGATCAGTAGTGAGCATTTTTGTTTTCTTTGGATTGAGGTGCAACCCATACTGAAGGCTATGGTCTTTGATCTTTATTAGTAAATAACAGTAAATATTTTAAGTCTTCGCTTTCAGCAAGCAAGATTGTATCATCTGCATATTGCAGGTTGTTAATGAACCTTCCTCCAATCTTGATCCCACATCCTTCATATAATGCAGTTTTTTGGATTATTCACTCAGCATACAGATTGAATACAGGGTGAAAAAATGCAACCCTGGCATACACCTTTGCTAATTTTAAACCATTCAGTGTCCCCTTGTTCTGTTCAAACGTCTGCCTCTTGGTCTATGTACAGGTTCCTTATGAACATGATTAAGTCTTCTGTAATACTTATTCTCCACTGTGTCGTCCATAGCTTTTCATGATCCACATAGTTGAAAGCCTTTGCACAGTCAGTAAAGCAAAGAAAAACATCTTTCTGATATTCTGTGCTCTCAACCAAGATCTATCTGATAGCATCAGTGATATCTCATTCCACATCCTACTCTGAATCCGACTTGAACCTCTGGCAATTCTCTTTCAATGTACTGCTGGAGATGTTTTTGTATTCTTTAGCAAAATTTTACTTGCATGCAATATTAATTTTATCGTCTGATACCCACATCGTTTTGCATTACCTCTTTTTGGAATAGGCACAAATAATGGATCTCAGGCCAGTTAGCTATTTTCCACATTTCTTGGCATAGCTGAGTGAGTGCCTCTAGTGCTGTATCAGTTTGTTAAAAGATTTCTATTTATTCCATCAATTCCTGAAGCTGTGTTCTTTGCCAGTACCTTCACTGCACATTCAACTTCTTCCTCCAGTACCATTGGCTCTTAATCAATCGCTGTGAATCGGGCTGCTAATCTCATGGTCAGCATTTCGAAACTGCCAGCTGTTTCATGGGAGAAAGATGAGGCTTTCTGCTCCTGTGAAGATTTACAGCCTCGGAGACCCTATACATTGGGTGGGTCACTGAGTTGGACCCAACTTCATGGCCCATAGCCACCACCACGTCTTGAAATGGTTGAACACTAACCATTATATTTTTTGGTACAGTTATACTATTCTTTCCATCTTCCTTTGATGCTTTGTACATAATTGAATATTTTCCCCAGAGAATCCTTCTGTATTGCTACTTGAGGCTTGAATTTCTAAATCAGTTCTCTCAACTTGAGAAATGCTGAGCATATTCGTCCCTTTGCTTTTCCAACTCCAGATCTTTACACATTTCATTATAATATTTGACTGTGTCTTCTTGTGCTGCCTTTGAAATTTTTTGGTCAGCTCTTTTTCCCCTTCATTTCTTTTGCTTCAGCATTTCTACACTGGAGAGCAAGTTTAAGAGTCTCTTCTGACATCCATTTTGTTTTTTCCTTTCTTCCTTTTCTTCTTAATGACCTTATGCTTTCTTCCTGTATGATATTCTTGATGTCATCCCACAACTCTTCTGGTCTTTGGTCTTTAGTGTCTAATGCATCAAATCTGTTCTTCAGATGATCCTTAAATTCAAGTGGGATATGTTCAAGGTCATATTTTGACTTTTTTGGACCTCATTTTTCTCAGCTTCA
>NW_006408579.1:13694517-13720536 GCF_000296735.1 Chrysochloris asiatica
TCATTAAAAATTCTGGTGGCATAACTTACAGCATCACAATAACATGCCAGTAACCACAGTGGGACAAATTGACAGATGAGTGATGGTTAAACTACTAGCCAGGTGGTAATGGTGGTAATGGTAAGTGCTGTTGAGTCAGTTCTGACCCATAGTGATCCTGTATAGGGCTTCCAAGGAGCATCTAGTGAGCTTGAATTGCTGGCCTTGCAGTTTAAACCAACTTTATAGTCCAGAGCATTAATCCACAGTGCCACACCAGGACTGTTAGGTGCCATTCTTGGAGACTGGTAGGTCTTTGAAAAACTGAATCGTTTTATTATTTACCAGAGAATTAAGATTTGGAATAGTTAGTGTTATAAAATCTATTCTACCTGAAGGGAAGTAGGGTTGAGGTGGGAATGGGAAGTACCAAGGAGTACCTGAAAGATTGTTTGCCTTCCTGACTGGGTTGCAGGTATGTCCACCTCAGCATACCAAGGTTTCTGGTTTCTGATGGTTGGGTTGTGTTGTCTATGTGTGGGTAACTCAGAGTATTGCTACAGAATCATAGAAACTTGTATTAAGTAAAAATACCAAAATATGAAGCTGTTGTTTCTTGACATCTCCATCTAGAGCCATACACTTCTGAAGCTTGTGTTTTCATCTCTAACCCGTCCCTAAATAAATCTGTGTACTTTGATTTACAGTATGTCAAAACAGCAGTTTTCACATGTTTGTGGAACTCAAATTTTCAATGTTCTTTTGAATTTGGAGAACCAAAAGAAGTCTGAGGGAACATGATAAGGGCTGTAGTGTGAATGGGATAAGGTTTCTCATTAAAGTTCTCCAAAGACAGCCCGTGCTACTTAAAGAAGGAGCAGGTAGATGGATGTGATGGAAAAAAAGTCCTTGGCCCAACTTTTGTGGCCTTTTCCTCACCAATGCAGTTTTCCATTTTCTTAAAGAGTTCTTAATAAACTTGATCATCCTGTGTCCTTCAGAAAAATCTGTCAAGATTGTTAAGTGCTGTCAATTCCCAATTTTACCAACCCTGTATAGAGTTGTCGAGGATTTGGGCTACTGGTAAGTCTGAACCACCAACCTTGTGGTTAGCAGTCCATGCTTATCCTACAGTGCCACTTCAGGACTCTCTATATTGCCCCCTTTGGAAGTCTAAAACAGTGTGGAGCTAACCTCTGTGCCTTGAACTAAACTGGCAGATTCCCTTGGAAACCACTGTTTGGATTGGATCTTTTTTTTTTTTTTCTTTTTGAAGGCACCCTAACAAGACTACAAAAGTGTATTACGGAGAGAAAGTTGTCTGCAACCGTCCAGTGACCACAGACATGTTTAAACACATTTTGTTTGGATGGAATATGTGTGCATCTATTAACTGGAAGCCTAGTAGCAATCTTTTTTATTTACCCTCATATATTAGAACTGATGATCAAAGGAACTCAGATGCTGCAACCTTTATTTCACCTATGTCCATATGAAAAAGCTTTTGATGTTCACCAAAAGGTTTTTACTGTTGACTTGGTTGCTAGTGATCAATTCCAAAATAAACTGAAAAAGATTATGGTAAAGACAGTCTTGAGAGATCATTCTCTGCATCCTCCAGACTGCTGGCTTTCTGTTAATAAAGCTTGGATTGGATCTCTCCCTGTCTCTGTGATTGACTACAGTGACAGGCAACAAACCCTCATTTCAGTTTGGTAACATTTCTGCTGCCCACATTTAGGGACCTTGCGGACTATCAGTAAGTAGTATTACTAGCAAAGGGACTTAGTGTCCGCCGGCCACTTGGACAGGTGGGCCCAGTAACTGAACACTCGTAGCAACTCTGACAAGAATCTTTTTCTTGGGAGTCTTTGGCCCTGTGTCGCTTGTACTCACTGTCACCTTCACTTTTGAGATCTTGCTTTATTCTGGGTGCACACATAAACAGTAGGTAATTTCTTTAAAGTGTCCCTTCTGTTTCTGTTAAGGCTAAACTCTTTTTCTGAAAAATGGGAGCACAGGCATCAATCTCCAAAAACACCCTGCAGGGCATATTATGTCTGACTAGTCACTATATGGGTACCCTCCTATGACTAAAAAGAACGGTGTTTTACTGTAATACACCTTGGCCAATGGACATTCTAGATTGTGAGAAAAAAAAAAAAAAAACACCTTTGAATGGATTCTTATAATACAATCTTACAGTTTGAGTTATTCAACCACTGTGCCAATTTGCCTACCTGTTTGTAAAATTACTTTTTGTTTTGTATTTATGTTTAAGAAACTGAAAACAACCTGGAATTCCAAGAGTGTGTAGGTTATATCACATGTATGTGATATAATGCATTTATGCTGCCAAAAATAAATACGAAAGCCATGTAGAGGTAAAATGAATACAGATGAGTGTTAGGTGAAAAAGTGAAAACACAGAGATCTAACCAGGCCTCTCTACGTGAGTATACAAAAAAATGAATAGTTGCTTTTATGTGAAATGTAGCTTTTGATTATTGTTGTTAAGTGCTGTTGAGTCAGTACTGACCCATAGCAACCCTGTATAGGGTTTCCAAGGAGTGGCTACTGAACTCGAACTGCCGACCTTGTAGTTCAAATGGCTTTGCAGCCTGGCGCATTAACCCACAGCGCCACACCAGGATTTGGCTCCTTGTGCATCAGCGGCATCTACTGGGAAAAGTATAGCCTGGTCTAGTAAACCTGCCCTGCCATATTTAGCCACTGAGGAAAGCAGTTTGGAAATGATTTCTCTATTTCATACCCTGACAGGGACCCATTTCGGTCAAGGGTTACCTGGGAAAGAGGCAGGGCAATACCCCCTCTACAGGTGCCCACAGGATTGAATATAGAAAGGCAACCTTCCAGATATTACTGGGCACATACTCCTTTCTATACCTTGGACTTGTTAAATATCAAAAATTCAAATCCTTGCTACAGAGATGTTGTTTTTGGGTGCTGTTGAATCAGTTCTGACACAGCAATCCTATGTGGGGTTTCCAAGGAGCAGCTGGTGAGCTTGAACCCACTGACCTTGTGGTTCGAACCAACTTTGCAGACCAGCGCATTGGCCCACAACGCCACACCAGAATGACCCAGCCAAAATGACAGATTTAATAACCACTAGTGGTTACGAATCGGCCTGCGAACTGCAAGGTCAGCAGTTCAAAACTACCAGCTGCTCTGCAGGCGAAAGATGAGGCTTTCTGCTCCGGTAAAGATTTACAGCCTCGGAAACCCTGTCCAGGGTCGCTATGGGTCTTAACCGACTCGACGGCACATAACAACAACAACGTCACCCTAATTGAGCAGATATTCAGGCTCTGTTGACTATGCTCCTGACCAGTGATGAAAGGAGGCTGGTCTGAGAAAAGGCAAGGGATGAAGCAGCACGCATCCATGGAGAAAAAACCTGAACAGGACCCTGGCTCTGGCCAAGGCAAGTCCTCTAACAGCCAAATTGGAATCTAAATGGTGGGGGCCAGCGGCAGCTGGCGCACTACAAAAGGTGCATTCTCAGAGGTCTGAAGAAGGGAGTTCCTAAACAAAAGAGCTTGAACGTGGTACAGGCAGTTCAGGAGAAGCCAATTGAGGACCCCTCTGAAATTCCTCAAATGAATCTACCAGGTTTACTGTAAGTACCCAGACCTTGACCTCAAGGACTTAGCAAATGTCCAAATGGTTAACATGACTTTTATCTCCCAAAGCACCCCCAATATTAAAAAGAAACTGCAGAGTGCTTTCTAGCTCTGTCCTTTTCTCAAGATGGTGGCCTCCTGGTCGATTGGCAGCTTCAGCTGCTTCATTGCCTCCAGGACACTCCGCTTTCCTGGTTATATTTGCCGCAGCTTTCCCAGGTTCTTTGCTATGCTCATCAGAACCCACATTAACTACGGAGTCCGAGGAGGTGTGGCCATTGTGCGAAATCTCACCCAATTCAAAAGTAAATACACTAAATAAAGGGTTATTGTCAGAGTTCATAGACGTAATGAATGAAATCTGGGCCAGTGATTAAATCAGAAGTGCCGTTCTTGTTTCATCAAAGCCAGGCTGCTTTATTGCAGGTGCTGATATCAACATGTTGGCCTCCTGCAAGACTTCTCAAGAAGTAGCACAAATATTACAGCAACGATAGAGAATGTTTGAGAAACCTGAAAAGTCCCCAAAGCCTATTGTGTCTGCCATCTGTGGAGCCTGCTTGGGAGTACTTGACCTTGCCATTTCATGCCAATACAGAATAGCAACAAAAGATAGAAAAACAGTATTAATTGCTCCTGAAATCCTGCTGGGGATATTACTGGGAGTAGGAGGCACACAAAGGCTTTCCAAAATGGTGGGTGTGCCTACTGCTGTTGACGTGATGCTGTCCGGTAGAAATATTTGGGTAGACAAAGAAAATGGGATTGGTTGACTAATTAATTGTTGGAGCCCCTGGAACCAGGAATAAAACCTCCATAGGAACGGACAACTGAGTACCTAGAAGAAGTTGCAGTTAATTTCGCCAAAGGCCTAGCTGATAAGGTTTCTCCAAAGAGAAGCAAAGGATTGGTGGAAAGATTGATGTCATAGGCCATGACGATTCCATTTATCAGGCTACAGATGTACAAAAAGGTGGAAGAAACGGTACAAAAGCAGACCAAAGGCCTTTATCCTGCACCTCTGAAAATAATCCATGTGGTGAAGACTGATATTGAGCAAGGGAAGGATGCCAGCTACCGCTGTCAATCTCAGAAATTTAGAGAGCTTGCTGTGACCAAAGAATCAAAGACCTTGATGGGACTTTACCATGGTCCAGTCCTGTGCAAAAAGAATAAATTAGGAGCTCCTGAGAAGGATGTTAAGCATCTAGCTATTCTTGGTGCCGGGCTGATGGGAGCCAGCATTGCCCAAGTCTTCATGGATAAGGGGCTAAAAAGTATGCTTAAAGATGCTACACTAACTGGGCTAGGCCGAGGACAACAACAAATGTTCAAGAGATTGAATGATATCGGTGAAGAAGAAACCACTAACATCATTCTAAAGGGACTTTATTTTCAGCAACTTGACTGGGCAGCTGAATTATCAGGGTTTTGAAAGGGACGACATGGTGATTGAAGCTATTTTTGAGGACCTTAATCTTGGTGTGGCGCTGTGGGTTAATGCGCCAGACTACAAAGCCATTTGAACTGCAAGGTTCAAGCTCACCAGTTGCTCCTCGGAAACCCTACACAGGGTCGCTATGGGTCGGAATCGACTTGATGGGACTTAACAACAACAGCAATCTTAAGCACAAAGTGCTAAAGGAAGTAGAAACAGTGATTCCCCATCACTGAGTCTTTGCCAGTAACACTTCTGCTCTCCCAATCAATGAAATGGCAGCTATCAGCAAAAGACCTGAAAAGGCGATTGGCATGCACTACTTACTTCTCTCCTGTGGACAAGATGCAGCTGCTGGAGATTATCATAACTGACAAAACATCTAAGGACACAACTGCTTCAGCTGTCACAGTTGGTTTCAAGCAGGACAAGGTCATCATTGTGGTGAAGGATGGCCCTGGCCTCTATTCCACCAGGTGTCCTGTACCCATCATGTCTGAAGTCCTCCGAATTCTCCAGGAAGGAGTTGAGCCCAAGAAACTGGATTCCCTGACCACAGGCTTTGGCTTTCCTGTGGGTGCAGCCACACTGGTGGATGAAGTTGGTGTGGATGTAGCCAAACATGTAGCAGACTATCTAGGCAAAGCCTTTGGGGAGCGCTTTGGAGGTGGGAGTCTAGAGCTGCTGAAGCAGATGGTGACCAAGGGCTTCCTCAATCACAAGTCTGGGAAGGGCTTTTACATCTATGAGGAGGGAGTGAAGAGTAAGAATCTGAATTCTGACACGGACAGCGTCTTGGCAGGTCTGAAGGTGGCTCCTAAGGCTGATGTTTCCTCTGATGAGGACTTCCAGTACCACCTGGTGACAAGATCTGTGCATGAGACTGTCATGTACCGTCAAGAAGGGATCTTGGCCACACCTACTGAAGGCAACATTGGAGCTATCTTTGGGTTTGTCTTGGAGGGTCTTTCAGCTTTGTGGGCCTGTTTGGTGCTCAGAAGGTCGTAGACCAGGTCAGGAACTATGAGACTGCCTAAGGAAAACAGTTACCAGCTGCTCATTGACTACGCTACCAGCCTCAAAAAGTTTTACCATTGAACAGCCCCACACCCGCTCATTAAGCTTACTGACCCCCAGCTGCAGGCAGTGCCATTTCTCCAATACAGCGATGTCTAGATTGCTGTTACCAGAAGGAAAACAAACGTGGCCACCAGATTTGCTCTTTGATTAAAGTGCCTTCAGCCATGACTAGCTCCTGTCCTGTGAAGTCTGTGTATTAGAGTTTGTACTTCATGTTGGAAGGTGAACCCACTTTGCTCAAGATTTATAAGGCCTAAGGCGGCAGCATCTTTGAAGCCATCTTTGCTGCCCATTCCTACCCAGGAGGCCAGTGGTGGTGAAAGCAACTCTGCACCTAGTTGAACACAATAAAAACCAAACTTTATCAGTCTCTATTAAAAAAAGAAAAAGAAACTGCAGAAATTAGGGCAATTGGTGTGAATCCATCCCAGCTGGTCGACATTGCCTTCAAGGTATTTAGCAGCTGAGAGCATAAGCAGTCTTAGGCAATATTGTTTTCCTGAAGACCACTAGAGGTAAGCCTGTGGGGCCCCAGGGACGACTCCCAAAAGGAAAGAGGGCCTTAAACAAGGAGCAATGTGCTTATTGCAAAACACCTGGACACTGGAAAAACGAATACCCAAATCTCAGGGAAGAATCTGGCAGGAGAAGCCACCCTCCAATTCAACAGATGGTCAAATAAGCTTCATTGTCTACAGAAGGCTCACAGTGCCTGGGAGGGAGGGGGTCCAGCATGATTTGGCATCAATCTCTGTCATCTGTACTTTCCCCACCCCCACCCCAGGAGCCTTGGCTAAAAATAACAATGGGGGACAAACTGGATTTTGGGTGGACACTGGGACCACATGTATTCAGTGGTGAATACACCTCTGACTTCCCCATCGTACCATTCAGTGACTGTGACTAGGGTCTCAGGGAGGCCTGAGGACTAGTTCTTCCTGAAACCCCTGGACAGCTTCATTGGGGTAAAGAAAATGACACATTGTTTCCTATATATGTGTAACTGCTCTGTCTGCTTACTGGGCCGGGACCTGCTTTCAAAGTTGCATGCTCAAAATAACCTTTCTTTCTGAAACCAAAAGTCTACAGATGGAGGTTCCTCATGAACATGCTGGCAATTACTGATTCAAACTCTGGACACCAGTTCACATTGGCCTAAGGAGATCTACAATCAGGTAAACTCCCTTGTGTGGGCTAGCAGAACTCTAGGGAGAACCAAGCGAGCATCCTCCCATTGAGCTCCGATTGAAGCCTGGAAGAGGTTGAGAAATTCTTTATGGGTTAGACCATCCCCATCCCCATCAGATTGTCTCCCTGTTGCAACAGAAGGGAGGCCTATGGCTCATGACAAGAGGGATAGGCTAGTTTATTGGACATTTTGAATATTACCCTGAAAATTATGGCGCGACTAAACCCAGCCACCCTTCTCTATGATGTGGCAGCTGGAGGGCTGAACCACGATTGTACAGAAATTATTAATCAAGTATTTACAAGCTGACATGACTTGTTTGACCAACCATAACACCTCGTGGGCGAGACATTCATGGGCAGAAGTAGTTACATGGAGAAAGGGACTCGGTGTGATAGTAACCTTAAAAGGCAGTAACCGTTCCCTTCGGGGTCCTCAGCTCAAAAGGTACAGCTGATTGCACTGACTAGGGCATTAGATATGTCAGCAGGAAAGACTGTGGATGTGTGCCCAGAGGACTTGAGTTGGACTGAGGCAAAAGGATTTGAGAGAGAGATAAAGCCAGGCTGCTTTATTGCAGGTGCTGATATCAACATGTTGGCCTCCTGCAAGAAGTATGAAAAGTAAATGATGATGGAATTGTTCTGGTTCTGAGAGGTTAAAAGATAGAAAGTGAATGGCAATGGAATGGTTCTGATTCTGAGAAAACTAGACCCTGCTCTTCTTAAATGAGTCCATGAAATGACCCACTGACAGGAAAGAAAGAGGCCCTACTTGATTCATTAGGCCCTGGCTCACAGCAAGAAATTAAAAAAAAAAAAAAATCAGTATGTTAACTCTGCTTTACCTACCTCAAGAACTGTCCCAAGACAAACCCACGACAAAAGACTGACTTGCACCAATATCGAGGTAAACAACCCTTTGAAAATTGGCAGGTCAATTTCACGCAGATGCCTCCAAGCTGGGGAATAAATACTTGCTGGTTTTGTTTTTGTAGATACCTTTTCTGGTTGGGTAGAGGTTTTCCCTACCAGAACTAAGCAAGCTTCAGAAGTAGTAAAAATCCTCTTGAAGGAGATTATCTAAATTTGACTTCCAAAGAGTGTCCAAAATCACAACAGAGCAGCAAACACCTGCAGTTGAAATGGAGTTTGCACTCAGCTTGGAGATTCCAATCTTTGGGGAAAGTGAAGAAAATGAATCATACTCTGAAACAAATGGCAAAACTCTGTCAGGAAACTCATCTACATTGGGACCAGGTGTTGCCTTAGCCCTGTTCTGAATTCAGGTAGCTCCCAAATGTGGGCTGAAATTGAGACCTTATGAAATTGTATATGGTAAAAGTTTCCAGGAAACTTCCTTCAACCGTCCACCTGATCTCAATCAAGATTTGAAGGTGCAGTGGTATGCACAACACCTCCACTGTGCACTTTCTATTTTCCTTAAATTTGCTCTTACCAGGCCTGCTTCCTCCCTTACAGGTAACCTGCACCCCTGTTAGCCTGGAAATCATGTCTTGCTTAAAACACGGAAGACGTACCTGACTCCCAGTTAGAGGAGAAGTGTGCCGGGCCTTGGGAGATCCTGCAGACCACCTGCACTGTTCTCAAACTCACTGGGCCTCAAGACCTGGCCTCACCACACAGGAGTCAAGAAAAATCCTAGACAACACTGGGCCAGGGGTTCATCCTCTGATTTCAAGCTGTGATAAAAGCTGCATTAATCTCCTCTCTCCTACTATGGGTGAGACCTTAGATCTAATCTCCTATTGCTGATATGAAAATGTTTAGATACACCTGGGCAATGTGTCTGATTTCTGTTTGAAGGGGGATTGTACCTTGTTGCATCGCCTTTTGTTTTTCATGACCTAAACTTAGTTAAAAGTAACTATTTTCATTTGAAGCAGATTTCATAGAAATGAAATCTAAAAATAAAAGTAGGGAATGATAGTTTGAATCTACTGACCTAAACAAAATGGAGTTAGTTTAGTCATCAGGTCTTAAATGAGGACCCTGCAAATGAGGAAGTTAGTTTAAAAAGTAGCTGAGATGACTTTATGGTCCTAGAAGGAGAACAAGACAAGAAGAATAGAATATGCTTAAACCCACCCAGATAATTATCTCAGGAATTAAGCATCTGAGACCCTAATGGAAGAATGAGGAGGTTTGTTGACTTATTCTTTTCCCCTAAAAGGTAGAATGTTTGAGACATTTATTGCTTTATTGTTTCTTTTTCAAAGAATGCTATCCTTATGTTAAAATAGATTGTGTACAGCCAAATGTAATTTACCCTATATAATGTGTCTGCTCTTTGTAAAGGACAGGGTAGTCTTGAGAGATTAGTCTCCCTGTCCTCCAGACAGCTGCCTTTCTGTTAATAAAGCTTGGATCGGAAAAAAAAAATTATGGCTATATATGAGTTATAATGACAAAATAGAAATAGGATTGAATCGTCCCCCCAAATAGTGTAAATTGTAACTCTTTTACCTGTGATTATAATCCCATTTGGGAACAGGTTTTCTTTGTTATGTATTTGAGAATGGATTCCTGGTATGGCACTACAGGATAATGCACTGGATCACAAGGTCACTTTGAACTGCAAGGTTGGCAGTTCAAACCCACCAGCTGCTCCTTGGAAACCCTATACAAAGTTGCTATGAGTTAGAACCAACTCAATAGTACTTCACAATGCTTCAGAATGAGATAGTATTGGTGTGGGTTATGTCTTGAGTTTATCTCTTTTGAAATATAAAAGGAACAAATTAAGCAAGGAAATCTAGATGCTATATTACATGAAGATGACCAGTGAATACCCTTTGACTACACTCTCTGCCACTGAGTCCATTCCAACTCAAAGTGACCTTGTATAGGGTTTCTGAGGCTGTAAATCTTTACCAGAGCAAAAAGCTTAATCTATTTCTCATGGAGCAACTAGCGGGTTTGAACTGCCGATCCTGTGGTAAGCAGTCCAGTGCCACCAGGATACTGGAAATAAAGACCTTCCCCTAGAACCGACAGAGAAAGCCTTCTCGTGGGGCTGAATTTGGACATCCAGCATCCAAAATGAGAAAATAAATGTGTAAAAGCTACCACTTATATTTATTTTATAGCAGCACTAGATAAAGAAACATAAAATAGACCCAGGTATGTGGCAAACACACAAATGTATAATCATTTGTAATTATGTAAATTAGAGGTAGCTTTCAATTAAGTTTAACGTTTTAAGTTGTTAAATAGGAGTACCCTTAAGTTCCACCACTCATCTGTCAGTTGTCCAGTGGTGGCTTCCATGTTGCTGTGAAGTTGGAAGCTATGCCACTGGTATTTTAAATAGCAGCAGGGTTATCCAGAGAAGACAGGTTACAGTGGAGCTTCCAGACTAAGAGACTAGGAACAAGGAGAATTGAATGTTTACTGCTGAATGTTTAGCCCCTGTAAACCTTATGCAGAGCAGCAGAACATTGTCAGAGACAGTGTCTGGAGATGAAAACATGAAGAACACCAGAACATTGCCAGATACAGTGACAGATGATGAACCCCTCAGGTTGGAAGACACTCAAAATAGGACTACGGAAGAGCTACCCGTCTCAGAGCAATTTACTATAATGATGTGAATGGAGTAAAGCTTTTAAGACCTTAATTTGCTGATGGGGGCACAACTCAAAATGAGGAAAAACAGCTGTAAACATCCATTAGTAATTGGAATATGGAATGTACAAAGTATGAATCTAGGAAAATTGAAAGTTGTCAAAAATGAAATGGAACACATAAAGATCAATATCATAAGCATTAGTGAACTGAAATGGACAGATATTGACCATTTAGAATCCAACAATCATGGTTTACTTTGTGGCAACAACAAATTCAAAAGGAATTGTCACATTATTCGTCAAAAAGAAAATTTGAAGATCATTGTCAAAAAGAACATTTTAAGATCTATCTTGAATTACAGTGCAGTCTGTGATAATATCCATATGCCTACAAGGAAGACCAGTTAATACCGCTGTTATTCAAATCGAGGCATCAACCACTAAAACCAATGGTGATGAAACTGAAAATTTTACCCACTTCCTCAGTCTGAAATTGATCAAACCTGTAATCAAGATGTATTGATAATTACTGGTGATTGGAATACAAAGGTTGGAAACAAAGAGGAATGATCAGTAGTTGCAAAATACAGACTTAGTGTTGAAAATGATGCTGGAGATTGCATGATAGAATTGTGCAAGACCAATGACTTCTCCATTGCAAATATCACTTTTCAACAAAAGAGTGTGGCACTGTGGGATAAGCATAGAACTGGTAACCACAAGGTCAGCAATTCCAACTTACCAGCAACTCCTTAGAAATCCTATACAGGGTCACTATGAGTCAAAACCAACTCCATTGCACTTAACAACAATACACATGAACTGCACTAGATGGAATACGTAGAAGTCAAATTGACTACATCTGTGGGAAAAGACAGTGGAAAAGCTCCATAGCATCAGACAAAACAGGGCCAAGAGCAGGCTGTGGAATAGGTCATCAATTGCTCATATGCAAGTTCAAACTGAAGCTAAAGAAAATGAAAACTAGTCCATGAAAGCCAAAATGTGACCTCGAATATATTCCACCTGAATTTAGAGGCCATCTCAAGAACTGATTAGTGTAAGTTGGACTAATGACTGAAGACCGGAAGAGTTGTATGAAGACATTGAGAATATTATAAAGGAAGAAAGCAAAGGTCATTAAAAAGACAAAAAAGAAAAGACCGAAATGGATGTCACAAGAGACTCTGAAGCTTGCTCTTGAGTGGAGAGAAGCTAAAACAAATGAAGAAATGAGGAAATTAAAGAGCTGAACAGAAAATTTCAAAGGAAGATCAGCTCAAGAAGGCAAAAGTCAAGTATTACAATGAAATTTGCAAAGTCCTGGAGTAGGAAGAATATGCTCAACATTTCTCAAACTGAAAGAAATGAAGAAAAAAATCCAAGACTCAACTTGCAATTTTGAAAGATTTTATGGCGGAAATACTGAATGTGAATATACTCAGCATTTCTTAAGCTGAAAGAACTGAAATAAAAAATCAAGCCTAACTTGCAATATTGAAGAATCCTATGGGAAAAATATTGAGTGATGCAGAAAGCATCAAAGAAGATGGAAGGAATGAAGAAGTTAGAAGGAATACATTGTATACCTAAAAAAAAAAAAAAAAAAAGGTTGATGTTCAACCATTTGAAGAGGCAGCATATGATCAAGAATTGATGGTAATGAGGGAAGAAGTTCAAGCTGCACTGGAGGCACTGGCAAAAATCAAGACATTGGGGATGGAAATAATACAAATGGAAATATTTCAACAAACTCACAAAGCACTGGAAATAATCCCTCATCTATGCCAAGAAATTTGGAAGACAGCTACCTAGTCAACTGATTGGTAGAGATTCTTATCTGTGCCCATTCCAAAGAGAATGCAAAATGCAAAAATCATCAAAAACTATCATTAATAACACACGCAAGTCAAATTTTGCTAAAGATAATTAAAAAATGGTTGCAACAGTACATTATCAGGGAACTTCCAGAAATTCAAGCCTGATTCAGAATAGGACATGGGACTACACATTATCATTTGCTGACATCAGATGGATCTTGGCTGAAAACAGAGAACATCAGAAAGCTGTTTACTTGTGCTTTATTGACTATGCAAAGGCTTTTGACTCTGTGGACCATGACAATTATGGATAGATAACATTGCAATGAATGGGTATTCCAGAACACTTAATTGTGCTCATAAAGAACCTGTACATAGACCATAGGACAGTTGTTAGAACAGAAAACGGAGACACTGGATGATTTGAAATTAGGAAAGGTGTATGCTTGAGTTGTTGTTAAGTGCTGTTGAGTTAATTTCGACCCATAGTGACCCAGCATAGAGTTTCCAAGGAGGAGCTGGTCAACTTGAACCACCGATCTTGCAGTTCAAACAACTTTGCAGTCTGACACATTAGCCCATAGCGCCACACCAGGACATCTCAACTTTTGTTATTGAAGGATTCTTTGGACAAATTATTAAAGGATGCAGAAAGCATCAAAAGAAGATGAAAGGAATACGCAGAGTCACTGTACCAAAAGGAAATGGTTGATTTTTCAACTGTTTCAAGAGGTAGCATATGATTAAGAGCCAATGATACTGAAGGAAGAAGTCCAAAGTGCATCGAAGGAATTGACAAAGAACAAGGCACCAGAAATTGATGGAATAAAAATTAAAATCTTTCAAGAAAGTGAGGTGGCACAGGGGGCACTCACTCATCTATGGCAAGAAATTTGGAAGACAACTATCTGGCCAACTGATTGGAAGAGATCCATATTTGTGCCCATTCCAGAGAGGTGACCCAGTAGATTGTGGAAATCGGACAATATCTTTGGTATCCCATAAGAGTAAACTTTTACTAAAGGTAATACAGAAATGGCTGCAAGCATACATTGACAGGGAACTTTCAGAGGTTCAAGCTGGATTCAGAAGAGGATGCGGAATGAGGAATACCATTGCTGATGTCCGATGGATCTTGGCTGAAAGCAAAGAATATCAGAAAGATGTTTACCTGGGCTTTATTGACTATGCAGAGGCTTTTGATTGTGTGGATCATGACAAATGATGGACAACATTGTGAAGTATGAGTATTCCAGAACACTTAATTGTGCTCATGAAGAAGCTGTACGTGGACCAAGAGGCAGTTGTTCGAACAGAATTTGGGAGGAACGAATGGTTTAAAATTAAGAAAGGTGTGTGACAGGGTTCCATTCTTTCACCATACTTATTCAACCTGTCCACCATGGCTGACCATGCTAGTATTTAAAATACCAGTGGCATAACTTCCAGAATAACAGCAACTCACAAGCCACCACAGTACTACAAACTGACAGATGAGTGGTGGTATTTTAAATACCAGCAAAGTCACACATGCTGGACAGGTTTCAGATGAGCTTCCAGATGAAAACAGACTAGGAAGAAGGAGTGACGAACTACTGACGAATATTAATTCACTGAAAAACTTATAAATACCAGAGAAACACTGTCAGATACAGTGCCAGAAAATGAGCCCCTCAGGTTGGAACACACTCAAAATGCAACTAGGGAAGAGCTGCCTCTTCAAAGTAGAGTTTACCATGATGACGTGAATGGAGTAAAGCCCATGGGAGAAAAGCTCTCAGGATCTTCATTTGCTGATGGGGCACAACTCAAAATGCAGAGACACATCTGTAAACATCCATTAATAATTAGAACATGGAATGTACAAAGTATGAATCTAGAAAAATTAGAAACTGTCATGTATGAAATAGAACGCATAAACATCGATATCTTAGGCATTAGTGAGCTGAAATGGATTGGTATTGGCCATTTTGAATCTGACAACCACATGGTTTACTATGCCAGGATTGACAAATTGAAGAGGAATGGTGTTGCATTCATTGTCAAAAAGAACATATCCAGATCAACTGTGGGGTACAACGCTGTCTGTAATAGGATAATATCCATGCGCCTATAGGAAGCCTAGTTAATACCACTATTATTCGAGTTTATGCACCAACTAGTAAAGCCAGTGAGGACGAAATAGAAGAATTCTACCAACATCTTCAATCTGAAATTGATCAAAGATGCAATCAAAATGTATTGCTCATTAGTGGTGATTGGAATGCAAAGGTTGGGAGCAAAGGGGAAGGATCAGTAGTTGGAAAATATGGCCTAGGTGATAGAAATTATCCTGGAGATTGCATGATAGAATTCTGCAAAATGAGTTGTTCAATTCAAATACCTTCTTTATACAGCATAAAAACAACTATACACATGGACTTCATCAGATGGAATACATAGAAATCAAATTGACTACCTCTGTGGAAAGAGATGATGGAAAAGCTCCATATAATCAGTCAAAACAAGGCCAGGGCCAGATTGTGGAATAGACCATCAATTGCTATATGCAAATTCAAACTGAAGCTGAAGAAAATGAAAACAAGTCCACGAGAGCCAAAATGTGACCTTGAATATATCACACCTGAATTTAGAAATCACTCGAAGAACAGATTTGATACATTAAACACTAAACACCAGAAGAGTTGTGGGATGACATCAAGAACATCATATAGATAGAAAGCAAAATGTCATTAAGAGGCAAGAAAGAAGAGTAATACAGAAACGACTACAAGCATACATTAACAGAGAACTTCCAGAGGTTCAAGCCGGATTCAAAAGAGGCCGCGGAATGAGGGACATCATTGCTGATGTCTGATGGATCTTGGCTGAAAGCAGAGAATATCAGAAAGATGTTTACTTGTGCTTTGACTATGCAAAGGATTTCGATTGTGTGGATCATGACAAGCTATGGACAACATTGTGAAGTATGAATATTCTGGAACACTTAATTGTACTCATGAGGAATCTTTACATGGACCAAAAGGCAATTCGACAGAACATTGGAATAGTAAGTGTTATTAAATTAAGAAAGATGTGCAACAGGGTTGTATTCTTTCATCATACTTATTCAACCTGTATGCTGAGCAAATAATTGGAGAAGCTGGGTTCTATGAAGAAAATTGTGGCATCAGGATTTGAGGAAGACTCATTAACAAACTGCGATATGCAGATGATACAACCTTGCTTGCTGAAAGTGAAGAAGAATTAAAGTATTTATTGATGAAGATCAAAGAGCAGACTTTGATATGGATTGCATCTCAATGTAATAAAAACAAAAATCCTCACCACTGGACCAATAAACAACATTCTTATCAATGGGGAAAAGATTGACGTTGTCAAGGACTTCATTCTTCTTGGATCAACAATCAACACTCATGGAAGCAGCAGTCAAGAAATCAAACGATGTATTTCTTTTGGCAAGTGTGCTACACAAGACCTTTTTAAAGTATTGAAGACCAAAGGTGTCAGCTTGAAGACTAAGGTGCACCGGACCCAAGCCATGGTATTTTCAATAACCTCATATATATGCGAAAGCTGGACAGTAAATAAGGGAAATCGTAGAAGAATTGATGCTTTTGAGTTATGGCATTTGAGAGAATATTATAAAAGTGCCATGGGCTACCAAAAGAACCAACAGATCTGTGTTGGAAGAAGTGCAGCCAGAGTGCTCCTTGGAGGCCAAGATGGCCAAACTTTGTCTCTCATACTTCAGACATATTATTAGGAGGGACCAGTCGCTGGAGAAGGGTATCATGTTTGGTAAGGTGGAGGGTCAGAGAAAAAGAAGAAAACCCTCAGCAAGATAATATTGGCAAAGTAGCAGCATCAATGGGCTCAAGAGTGTCAACAATAATGAGGTTGGCCTAGGACCGGGCAGTGTTTCATTCTGTTGTGCATAGGGTTGCTATGAGTCATTACCGAGTCGATGGCACCTAACAGCAACAACAACAATGCTAGAGTTATATTTTTTCACCATATTCACTGTATACAAATAATCTGATAAACTGGTTATGAAGTATGTGGCATTATGATTGGAAAAGCACTCATGAAGAACCTGTGCTATGCAGATGATACAATCTTGCTTGCTGGAAATGAAGTGGAAATGAATATTTATTGAGGGTCAAAGACTACAACCTTTAGTATGATTAGCACCTCCATGAAGGAAACTAAAATCCTCAAAACTGGATTAATAAGTAACATCATGGTAAGTGGAGAAAAGATTGAAATAGTAAAAACTTTATTTTGCTTGGATTTACAATCAACTCTCATGGAAACAGCAGTCACAAAATCAAATGATTAGCTTCATTATGCAAATCTGTTGCAAAAGACCTGTTTAAAGTGTTCAAGAGCAAAGATGTATTTAAGGACTAAGGTGCACCTGACCCAAGCCATGGTATTTTCAATGGCGTCATATGCATGTGAAAATTGGACAATGAATAAGGAAGACTTTGGAATAATCAGTGCATTTGAATTACAGTGTTGGACAAGAGTATAAAAGTAGGGACTGCTAGAACAAACACATCTGTCTTGGAAGAAGTGCAACCAGAATGTTCCTTAGAAGCCAGGTTGGCAAGACTTTTATCTCTCATACTTGACATGTTTTCAGAAGGCACCAGTTCCTGGAGGACATCATGTTTGGTAATGTGGGGGTTTTGGTAATGTCAGTCCATTCCTTTGGTAAATGGACTGACACAGTGACAGCAGCATTGGTCTCAAACTTAACAGTCATAAAGATGGATGGCATGGAACCAGACTTTTTCATTCTGTTATGCGTAGGTTCCCTATGAGTCTCAACTGATTCTAACAATAATCCAATAATCCATCAATAAGTGCCATCGATTCAGTCCTGACTCATAGCAACTCTGTATATGTTTCTGAGGAGTGGCTGGTGGGTTTAAAATGCCTGCCTTGTGGTTAGTAGTCCAGTGCTGATCCTACCGTGCCACGCCAGGAATCAGAAAAGAAAATAGTGCCGTAGTATATACTACATCCTTTCATTATAGTTTTCTGTATATATTTTTTTTCTGTCCTGGGCCTTTCCCAGTCACGCTAAGAATCACCTTGCATATTGTTTGAAAATGCAGACCCCTGCCCTACTGTGGGATGGAGAACGATGGGTTAGGGTTGAGCCAGAGCCCACATTTTAAATAAAAAGTCCAAGTGATTTTGATGCATGTGACCCACAGTCCACTGGTGTATCTTCTTTATCGAGGCTTTATTAAACATTCTGATTTAATCCAGCATTCTTAAACTCTATTTTTCACTGTTTATGTTCTTTCTGACTTTGTACTTTAAAACATATCTAGATCTTGTTCATGGTAAGTCTAGAAATTGCCATTCACTTGTAAGTGGCCTTATGTTCATTATTCCGCCTTTACTTATTGGGATATGAAAGTGCAGTAGTAAGAGAACTGGTACATAGTTTTGACTCTAGGACCAGATTTATTTCCTGGGAATTTATATTCATATACTCATTCCTCTTGGTGGTGGTGGTGGTTATGTGCCATGGAGTCAGTTCCGACTCATAGTGACCTTGTATAGGGTTTCCGTGGCTGTAAATCTTTATGGGAGCAGAAAGCCTCATCTTTCTCCCATGGAACTGCTGGTAGTTTTGAACTTCTGGCCTTGAGGTTAGCAGCCCGACTTGTAACTACTACGCTACCAGAGTTCCTTCAATCCCCTTAAGTAACCCATTTTTAAAGACTTCAATTTTTTATTCAAAAGTTGAAAATTATGGTCACTAGGAATTAGGTTTAAGGACCAGTTTTGCTGCCATCTATTTGCATATGACTTCAGTTTCCCTGGGCTTAGGTTTCTTCATCTGAAGTGGCACTGTTCCAGAATCAACTTGCAATTGAATGGCGTTAAGGAGTTAATATCTATCCCTCACTGGAAAAAGCTGAGTTTTTCAGTGAGTTGTCTATGCAGATAGAACTAGATGGCATGGATTGGACTATCAGCCTAGCATTTTTTGTTTTGTTTTTTTCTACTTCATTAAATGCTCCTTTGGAGTGTTTCTTCATCTTCATTTTCTATTTCCCACCCTTTCCTATTCTGGCAAAAACAGTAAAAATCTTTAATACATGTCCAACACATACTTTTATGAGGAACATAGTATCCTATGCCATGTCACGCCACATTAATATTTTATAAAACTGAAATTTGTACAAATTTAAAAATATACAAATGTACTTACTATAAATTAGATTAGAAATAGCTGTTTAACTGGTCAGAATCATCCTGGGGAATATGAGTTATATTGCTCCTGGGGACAGTATAGATAATTTCTAAGAGCACTGTATGGGTCTTCTGGGCATCACTCCAAATCCTCCTGGCTTTTTTAGCCACTGCCATGGCAACCAGTTCAAAGCAGTATTAGGTCACATATTGTTCTGGCTCCACGGACTCTTACTCCCGTGACCAGGATGCTGACCAGCTGTAGGAACTTCTTGGTACGTGCAATCTGGAAGAAGTGGAGATCACCTCCTGTCCATCTAACGCTCACCCCCGACAATTCAGAAGCACATTTCATAAGACTCCTCAGATGGCATCCTAGACTGGTTTTCTTCTTTCCATATCACTGACACTGGGATCACTGTTCCTTGGGGCCGTTTCCTAAATATACTACCCATATGCAACCTTTACAGGAGCTCTGCTGGCCTAACTGCAAGACCAGCAGTTCGAATCCAGCAGCTGCCCTGTGGGACAAAGATGACTTTTTTTGCACCTGTAAACATGTATAGCCTTGGAAACCCTATACAGTCAGAACTGACTCCACGGCACCTAACAACATGCAAGCTTTTGTATCAGGTTCTGCTTTTAGGGAAAAGACTTAGAAAAGCAGGCAGAAAGATGGTTTCTAAAATAACCATATATTTTACTTCAGGAAAGCAAAGTCGGTTTTGACTCATAGTGACTGCACACGTTTCCAAGAAGCTGCTGGTGTGTTTGAGCTGTCAACTTGTGGTTAGCAGTCCAGTGCTTATCCTACAGTGTCACATCAGGAATGCCTACTCATCCAAACGTCAAGTCAATTCTGACTCATTATCACCCTATAGGACAGAGTAGAATTAGTCCCTAGTGTTTCTGAGGCTGTAAGTCTTTATGGGAACAGACTGCCTCATCTTTTTCCACAGAGCAACTGGTGGGCTAGAACGGTCAACCTTTCAGTTAGCAGCCTAATGCACTGCACCATGAGGGTTCTTTTAGAAATGCCTGAGGAAAAGACATTTTTTCTGCTCAAAATACTGCTGGTTAGAATAAAACAGACTAGCTCCATCAACTATAAAAAGACTGAAAATATTTTCAGAATTGAGTTCTTTAAAAAACAGTCAAAAGGTGGTTTTACAGCTTTAGTCTTTTATCCAGTGCTACAGCTATAACCTTAAAACATTCAGTCTTACTTGAAAAGTTAAACCACTTCTTTGAATAGGTCAGTGATATCTTCAGAAAAATCTTTTCTATTAACATTAGTTCAAAGTAAGGTTCTATCTTTCCACTCTGAATCTTAATGCACCAATTGTAAACTGTCACACTTTTTTTTCTCTTACCCTTTGCAAATCAGTTTTGTTACTTAAATCTATTTTTGTTTTTTGTCTTTGACAAGAGAACATGTTACTTCCCCCATGACAGGATGTTCTTTTGTGACTCACATACTTGTGAATTGTGCTGTATTCTTTGGTTGGTTTTGCTTTATACATTTATAGATGTCATTTTCATGTATGTTACTTTATGTAATACTATCCCTTTTAAATCTTCACTTAAGAGCCTACAGTTATAAATGAGTCTCAAATACCATATAATAGATATTAGAACTAAAAACAGAATTCTGGTCTTCTCATCATGAACCAACAGATCTGTGTTGGAAGAAGTGCAGCCAGGGTGCTCCTGGAAGGCTAGAATGGCCAAACTTCGTTTCTCATACTTCAGACATACTGTCAGGAGGAAACAGTCGCTGGAGAAGGATATCATGTTTGGTAGGGTGGAAGGTCAGAGAAAAAGAGGAAGACCCCCAGCGAGATGGATTGGCAAAGTGGCAGCATCCATGGGCTCAAACGTGGCAACGATTGTGAGGTTGGCCCAGGATCGGGCAGTGTTTCGTTCTGTTGTGCATAGGGTCACAATGAATTCGTACCGACTCGATGGCACCTACAACATCCTGAATCCTATATGCTATCTATAAAATGAATGATTATAGCCAGAAATTACTGGTATTTCCAGCAAGGGAATAATTTTTTTTATATTCAAATAAAGACTCAAGAAACAAATTATACACATACAAAAGAACATCATCAACTTATTTTAACAGAAAAGCAGCCCTTTTAACCTAGCCCATTTTAATATTTAAAAATATATACATAAGAGATTCTTTAAAAGACAAAAGTCCAATAAATACAACATGGTAAACTTTTCTCTACACAGTAGTAATAGGTTTTTCTTTTATGGACTTCTGTATTCTTTTGCTTTTATGAACTTCTATATGACTCTGCTTGTCAGCTTGTTAAACAGGAAAAACAGCTAATATCTGTTCTAATGAATAACGTAATTCAATTATATTTTTTCTCAGACACAAATTCCTTCTTTGGGAGGATGGCAGATCATAGAGCTGAAACAATCCTGCAAGTTATAGATAAACAACATTTAAAACAATGCTGAAATTCTTCTAGTTGTTTAACTCCAGCTGGCATAAAGAACTTTGAATCTTCAGTTAAATCGGGAGTCATTAGCCTTAAGATTTCCTGTTATATTCGCAATAAAGCATCTCAACAGATGGATTCCAGCATAGGTTACAGTACTGTGAAAAGAAAAATAAATCACTTTCCTCCTTATCTTAGAGGCAGTACTAGATCTTGATTAATACAAACTTTAAAAGTTCATGGAAAAATTCCATTATTTTAAAATGCCATTTCCCCCACAAATTTTATGAATGCCCCTCATATTTATACAGTTTTGCAAGTTCCATCTATGAATCCGAATATCCTTTAATTTATGTTTTCTTCTTTCTCTAGTTTTTGCTTCTATTATTCTAAAATCTGATGGTATGTCTCATCTGATGCATTTCCTTCATGATTCTAAACATTTCATTATAGCATTCTACTTTCATATTTGCATTCTACTTCTTAGAAGTCTTGATTTCTTTGTGACAAAGATTCAATCGCTTTAATAATTTAGATGCTTTTCAGTTTTTTAAGAAACACTATTACCTACCTTCCTATCCATCCTATTATATTGACCCATCATACTGCATGAAGATTAATGACGTGGTTTCTCAGGAATGGATGTACTATGGTTTTATATGCAGGTAAAGTATTCTGTATTGTGAATGCCCTTCTTGACTGTATAGAAGGCTAGACTTTTTCACCAAAACTGCCTTCTAGAGAATAGCCCATAAAGGTTCTTGGATTAAAACTGACGTTATACAAACTGAGGTTATACAAACTAAGGTTATATATATACAGTTTAAAGGAGAGATACAAACTGCATAGTCTGCCCATGAAATATGGCACTTGAACTCATATGCTACATTTCTGTTAACTCAGATAATTCCTTCAGTTCTAGAGTTAGTTCTTATCTGCATAGAAAACTATAGAAGCAATTATACCATGTCTTATATATTTATAAAAAGGCTACTTATACATTTTATGTATTATAAAAAATGTGACTCCCAGCATCAATCCATATAGGGCCTTTTATTCATTTATCCTGCTGCAGAAGAGTTAACACATGATAGTTAGCACTCACCCTTCATCTAAAGGCTTAAAGACATTATCTGCTTCCATCTTACCACCAACAGTTCACAGAAAGAGAGAGAAATAGCACTTGACCTTTATATTACCCAGTTTATGAAAAGCTCAGAGGGATGGACTGGGACGTGGCCATACTAAGAGGGTACATTCTGCCAACATCCAGCTGTATATGGTCACTGTTGAAGCTCCTGAAAGCTAGTGGGCTCCCCTTGTCTCAATTCCTAGATTTTGTGTGCCATGATTTTAAGTACAAGCCCGTGCTTTATCACTAAACCATATTATAATATCTCAGAAATTACTAACACAGGAAATGGCAACTCCTTTTGCTACCAATATTTTATATATAAAACATTTCTTCTTTATATCTGGTCCTTTAAAAGACAATTATCCACATACCATGGTTTTTATGAATTGAGAAAGAGATGGTAGTATCTTTGTTGTGGACACTGTTTAATTTTAAAAGGCAAAACGTTTTCACTTCTGCTGTGGTCTGGGCTGAAGTAAAAAGAACAAAGTGCAGGGGACATTCAGTAAGAACCAACAGTAAGGGAAAAAAAAGTTAT
Organism: Chrysochloris asiatica; assembly: GCF_000296735.1. Taxonomy (NCBI): domain Eukaryota; kingdom Metazoa; phylum Chordata; class Mammalia; order Afrosoricida; family Chrysochloridae; genus Chrysochloris; species Chrysochloris asiatica. Next base: position 13,717,611 of record NW_006408579.1, read on the forward strand.
TTAAAGTGCTATCAGAATGTACCGACCACTCATGGCTAAGTACATAGCCTTTGAAACACTTCTAACTTTAAAGACACCTTAATTTAATAAAGACTGATTTAATTCTAGATTGTTAGGGCAAAGGTATAATACAAACAGTAATAAAACTCTTACCTTACAGGAAACAATTGAGGAAAACATCCTTGAGTTTTAGTGTCCACGAACTTTTGGATTTCAAGCACTTGTTTTAAAAGATATCCTTTGGAAGACTTGTCAATTTTTGTTAATACCATCTATAAGAAAACATATTTTAAGAAATACAGTATTTCTTAGTTTTAAACATTTTAACAATTTTTGTTACAATTACATGAATTATGAAAGGTTCTTAATTTCTCTGTGTCTCTATTTCCTGATCTTAAATAAAAACAATACCTGCCTAAAGGAATTGCTATGAAGATTAATTGAGTTAATGTATGCTGTCCTGGTGTGTTGCTGTGGGTTAATGTGCTGGACTGCAAAGTCAGTTTGAACCACAAGGTTGGCGGTTCAAGCTCACTAACCACTCCTCAGAAACTGTATATAATAAGATTGCCATGGGTCGGAACCAACTTGATGGCACTTAACAACAACAATGTATGCAGAATTCACTATGTGTTTTCTATTTAACTACAGGTGACTCTTGAACAACTTGGGTTTGAACTGCATGGGTCTACTTATACATGATTTTTTTTTTTTTTCCCAATAAATACACAAGGTCGGTTTGAATTGCATGGTTGGCAGTTCAAACTCATCAGCCACTCTTTGGAAACCCTATACAGGGTAGCTATGAATTAGAACTGACTCAACAACTTGATCCTGGTGTGCCACTGGACTGCTAACCCTAGGTCGGCAGTTCAAACCCACCTGCTCCTCCTCAAAAGCCCTATACAGGGTCCCCATGAGTTGGAACTTACTTGCTGGCAATTAACAACAGCATGATACGGGCAAGGAGCCCTGGTGGCACTGCAGGAGAAACATTGAACTGCTAACCTCAAGGTTGGCAGCTCAAACCCACCAGCCACTGCATGTGAAAAAAATGAGGCTGTCTGCTCCCGTAAAGACATACAGTGTTAGGAACCCTGTCTAGGGCTGAAGTAAAAAGAGACTAAGGTGCAGGGAAAATTACTAGGGCTCAGAACTGACTTGATGGTAATAGGTGTTATGATATGGGTACTGAAACTATAGCAAATGATGGAATTGAATAGAAATATTTTCAGAGAAATGAAAAAGCAAAAAGTCAAGGAGAAATTTCTATTTATTTCTGTAGAGTTACACCAAGTATGCCTGTCTATGGTGCCTCATATTCCATCTTTTCTACCTCTGCCACCCCTGATACAGCAAGAAGAATCCCTTCTTTCCCTGCTGCTTCTCAGCCTACTCAATGTGAAACTATTCATCTTGTAATTGGAGAATGTAAACTAACAAAACAGATACAGTTCAGAACTATAAATGCACCTTTTTTTCCTTGTGATTTTCCTCATAACGTTTTTTTACTTTATGCTACAAAGGCAACACATAATACATATAGCACCCAAAAATACGTATAAATTGACTGTTTATGTTTTTGGTAAAGTTTCCAGACAACAGTAGGTTATTGGGAGTTAAGTTTTGGGGGAGTCAAAAGTTATTTGCAGATTTCTGACTGCGAGGGGGATCAGTGCCCATAAACCCTGCATTGTTGGTGGGTCAAAACTGTGTACACACACAAGGCCATATTTTGGATTCCAGGCCAGGTGAAAAGGAGTCAAGAGCCCTATCTGCAACCACCACAAGCCAACTGTTTGATATGATCATTACATATACCCCTGTAGTCTTAAGATACGTAAATACCTTAAATATTTAAGTATTACTTAAAAAAGTTAGTATTATTAGTTTGAACCATATAAAAATTGCCAACTTGTCATCATTTTTGACCTACAAAAATGGATACATAATGACTTAATGGAAAAATGCTGTCATAAGGAAACAGTCCCTGAAGAAGGACATCACACTTAAAAAAATGGAGGGTCATTGAATTTAGGAAGACGCCTCACATCCCCACCGCGGGCACAAAGCAGTAACAATGGCCTCAAACCTAACAATTTAGGAAGACGCCTCCCACCCCCACCGAGGGCACAAAGCAGTAACAATGGCCTCAAACTTAACAATTTAGGAAGACGCCTCCCACCCCCACCGCGGGCACAAAGCAGTAACAATGGGCTCAAACCCAACAATTTAGGAAGACGCCTCCCACCCCCACTGCGGGCACAAAGCAGTAACAATGGACTCAAACCGAACAATTTAGGAAGACGCCTCCCACCCCCACCGCGGGTACAAAGCAGTAACAATGGGCTCAAACCTAACAACTGTGAGGATGGTGCAAGACTGGACAGTGTTTTGCTCCGTTGTACATAGGGTCGCTGTCAGAACCGACTCGATGTCAGAATCGACTCGACAGCACCTAACTAACCACAAATGAAAACATCATGGAGCAGATTATTTATAAACTATATTCATTATAATTATAGTCCAAGGAAACCTAAAATTTTACTTGTCCAAAGACACCTATATACTGGAGGAGGATCAAGGGAGTAGATGACAATAAAACCGATTAAGAAGTAAAACCTAGATCCATCAGGTTTTTCTAAGAAATAAGTTAATTTTATAAAATCAATTTCCTAACTAATCACTTATGTTTTTCAGTCATAAAAAAATATTAATGTCAGAGGAGTGAGAATGGTCAGAAACTAGGTCTTTCCTAATAAAAGCCAATATTGTTGGTTGTTGTTGCTGTTAAGCGACTCTGTATAGGTTTCTGAGGAGTGGCTGGTGAGCTTGAAGGGCTGACCATGTGATTCAAACTGACCTGGTAGTCCAGTGCATGATCCCACAGCACCACACCAGGACTCCAAACGCAAATATACTGATA
>NW_006408579.1:13720636-13736001 GCF_000296735.1 Chrysochloris asiatica
TTTTGTTTGTTTCAGTTAAAATGGAAGAAAACATGTTTTCAAAAACACATACCTATGACATCAAATCAAATTTTAGCAATATTGAGAACTAAGGTGCACCTGATCCAAGCCATGTTGTTGTTGTTAAGTGATGGTGTTAAGAGGGCAGAATCGCCTAAATATTTTAAGTTGCTTCAAATGCATGTGAAAACTGGACAATAAATTAAGGAAGACCATAGGAAAATCTAACCATTTGAATTACGGTGTGGGAGAAATATATTTCAAATACCATGAATAGCCAGAAGACAAACAAATCTTTTTTGGAAAAAGTGTAGCCAGAACGCTCCTTACAAGTGAGGATGGTGAGCCTTCATCTCTCATACTTTGGAAATGTTTTCAGGAGGGACCAGTCCCTGGAAAAGGACATCATACTTGGCAAAGGGGAGAGTCAGTGAAAAAGAAGAAGACCCCTAACAAGATGGATTGACACAGTGGTAACCTAGTAAGTTCAAACACAATAATCGTTAGGATGGGTCAGGACTGGCCAGTGTTTTGTTCTGTAATGCACAGGATCACAATGAGTTAGCACTGTAAATGAAAACAACAGGCATTTTTACTATGTAAGATCATGTCTCCAACACTCCTCTGTCAGTTTGCAGTTTGTCACATTGTGGTTGTGTCTGTGTTGCTGTGATGCTTGATGCTATGCCACTGGTACTTTAAATACGAGTAGGTTCATCCATGCTGGACAGGTTTCAGTAGAGTTTCATGACCAAGAAAGACTAGGAAGGAAAGGCAGACTATTTCTAAATGTTTAGCCACTGAAAATCCTTATTATGAATAGCAGTGGAACATTGTCTGATATAGTGCTGAAAGATGAACTCCTCAGGATGGAAGACATTCAAAATATGAATAAGAGAGAGCTGTCTCCTCAAAGTAGAGTTGACCCTAATGATGTTAACAGAACAAAGCTTTTGGGACTTTTGTTTGCTGATAGATCACAATTCAAAATGAGAAGAAACAGGTGCAAACATTCATTACTAAGTAGAAGGTGGAATGCACAATGTAGGAAACCAGAAAAAATTGAAAGTTGTTAAAAATGAAATGGAACACATAGGCTTGATACTGAGCAGAAATGGACTGGCATTGCCATTCTGAATCGGATAATCATATGGCTTACTAAACCAAGAATGACAAACTGAAAAGGAATGATATTACATTCACCTTCCAAAAAAGCATTTCAAGATCTATCTTGAAGTACAGTGCCATCTGTGATTGTATACTATCCATAAAACTACAGTGATGACGAAACTGAAGAGCTACCAGCTGCTCCTCAGAAACCTCGTACAGGGTTGCTATGGGTCAGAACTGACTCAACGGCACTTAGCAACAATAACAAACCAATTTCTTTAATCTGGAATTGATCAATCTTTCAACTGAGATGCATTAATAATATTTGGTGATTGTAATACTTACTGAGGAAGGATCAGTAGCTGAAAAATATGGCCTTGGTGACAGAACTGATGCTAGAGATTGCAGGATAGAATTTTGCAAGCCTTATTCATTGCAAATATCATTTTCCAACAAAACAAACAGCGACTATACACGTGGACCTATTGTTGTTAGATGCCGTTGACTATGTTCTGACTCATAGTAACCTGTATAGGGTTTCTGAGGAGCAGCTGGTGAGTTTAAAATGCAAACTGTGGTTAGCAGTCAAGTGCTTATCCTATAGCGTCACCAGATGAAATACACAGAACTCAAACTAACCTCACAGCTAGTGGAAAAAATGATGGAGTTGGAACCAACTCCATAGCACATCACCACCACCACCTGTAAATCTTTACAGGAGCAGGAAGCCTCATCAATGTTACCAGCCAAAACAAGGCTAGGGGCAGACTGTGAAACAGAACATCAATTGCTCATATGCAAGTTCAGGCTGAAGTTGAAGAAAATGAAAACTCCACGAAAGCCAAAATATGAGCTCAAGTATAGTGAACCTGAATTTACAGATCATCTCAAGAACAGATTTAATTCATTAGAAACTAATGACTAATGACCAGAAAGAGTTATGGCATGAAATTAAGAACATTATTCATAAAGAAAGAAAAAGCCACTAAAGAACAAGAAAGAAAGCAAAGATGAAAGTGTATGTTAGACGAATAGGAAGAAATGAAGTAAAAGAGCTAAATCAAAAATTTCAAAGAGCAGTTCAAGTAGATAAAGCCAAGCATTACGGTAAAAGATGGAAGATCTGGAATAGAAAGCTCAAATGGAAAAATACAGTCAGCACTTCTCAAGCTGAAAGAACTGAAGGAAAAATTCAAGCCTCAACTTGAAATACTGAAGGATTCTATGGGCAAGGAGTCCTGGTGTGGCATTGTAGGATAAGCACTAGACCACACGTCAGTTCAAACTGCAAGGTCAGTGGTTCAAATCCACCAGCTGCTCCTCAGAAACCCTATACTGGGTCTCATGAGTCAGAACAGACTCAATGGCACTTAATAGCAACAGTGCGCAAAATATTGAATAATTCAGGAAGCATCAAAAGAAGTTGGAAGGAATAAACAATGAAGTGTCACTGTATAAAAAAGAATTGTCCAATGGTCTATCATTTCACGAGGTACCATATGATGAAGAACTAATGGCATTAAAAGAAGTCCAAGCTGCACTGAAGGCATTAGAAAAAAACAAAGCTCTAGGAATCGATGGAAAACAAACTGAAATGTTTCAACAAATTAATGCAGTGCGTGGGAAGGCACTTACTCTTCCATACCAAGAGATCTGGAAAATAACTACCTGGCCAACAAATTGGAGGAGATCCATATTTGTGCTATTCCGAAGAAAGGTAGCCCAATGGAATGCAGAAATCATCAAATAATATCATGGTGGTGGTGGTGATGTGCTATGGAGTTAATTCCAACTCATAGTGACCCTGTATAGAGTATCTGAGGCTGTAAATCTTTACAGGAGCAGGAAGCCTCATCATTCTTTTGCAGAGCAGCTGGCAGTTTCAAAATGCTGACCTTGTGATTAGCAGTCCAACTTGTAATCACTATGTTACCAGATCATATGCAAGTAAAATTGTGAAGATAATTAAAAAATGGTTGATGGGGAACTTTCAGAAACTTAAGCCAGATTTAGAAGAGGATGTGAAACTAGGATATCACTGCTGACATCAGATGGATCTTGGCTAAAAATAGAAACTACCAAAAAAATGGTTACTTGTGCTTTATTGACTATGCTAAGGCATTGTGGCACTGTGGGTTAATGCGCCAGACTGCAAAGCTGTTTGAACTGCAAGGTCGGCAGTTCAAGCTCACCAGCAGCTCCTCGTAAACCCTATACAGTGTCGCTATGGGTCAGAACCAACTCGATGGCACTTAACAACAACAACAACAAAGGTATTCAACTATGTGGATCATAACAATCTATGGATAAAACTGCAAAGAATGGGAATACCAGAACATTTAATTGTGCTCATGAGGAACCTGTAAATAGACTAAGAGGCAGTTGCTTGAACAGAACAAGGGGATACTGAACAGTTTAAAATCAGGAAAGGTGTGCCCCTTAATGGTATACTTTCACCACATTTATTCAGTCTGTATAATAAGCAAATAGTCTGAGAAGCTGGATTATCTGAAGAAAAACGGGGCATCAAGATTGCCGAAAGACTCCTTAACAACCTGCAATATGCAGATGATAGAACTTTGCTTGCTGGAAGTGAACAGAACTTGAAATACTTACTGATGAAGATAAGATCAAAGACTATAGCCTTCGGTATGGATTTCACCTCAATATAAAGAAAATGAAAACCCTCCCAACCTGTCATGTTAAATGGAGAAAAGATTGCAGTTATCAAAGACTTCAATTTGCTTGGATCTACAATCAATATTCAAGGAAGTGGTGGTGGTGGTTATGTGCTATAGAGTCAGTTCTGACTCACAGCAACCCTGTATAGGGTTTCTGAGGCTGTAAATCTTTATGGGAGCAGAAAGCCTCATCTTTCTCCTGCAGAACCGCTGGTAGTTTTGAACCACTGACCTGGAGATTAGCAGCCCAACTTGTAATCACTATGCTCCCAGAGCTCCTTACTCAAGAAAGTAGCAGTCAAGAAATCAAATGACATATTGCATCAGGGAAATCTGCTGCAAAAGACCTTTCTAAAGTGTTCAAGAACAAAGCTGTCAGTTTGAAGATTACGGTGTACCTGACACAAGCCATAGTATTTTCAATAGCCTCTTATGCATGTGAAAACTGAGCAATGAATAAGGAAGACTGGAGAAGGATTGATACATTTGAGTTATGGTGTTGGACACGATTACTGAAAGTACCACAGACTGTCAGAAGAACAAACAAATCTGTGTTGGAAGACATATAGCCAGAATGCTCCTTAGAAGTGGGGATGGAGAGACTTCGTCTCTCTCATAATTTAGACATATTATCAGGAGACACCCGTCCCTGGAAAAGGTCATCATGATTGGAAAAACCCAAGGAGATGGATTGACAACAGCATCACAATGGGGTTCAAATATAACAATATATAACACTTTTTTTCACAGGTTCTATTTACAGGTTCCACATGAGCACAAAATATAACAATTGTGAGGATGGTTCAGGAGTGGGCATTGTTTTGTTCTGTTGTGCATAGAGTGGCTATGAGTATGAACTGACTTGATGACACATAACATGTTTGGCCAAATATTTATACTGTCTTAAAAAACATGAAAAGGGAAAGCATATAGGAACATTATATAAGAGTTTAAAAAAATTACTTTTGCTTTGACTATAATTTCAAAAACTTAAAGCTGAGAAAAGGAAAAGAGAATGAAAATGCCACAAAACTTATTTTAATGTTAAAATTGAAAAGATTATTAAAAAGGCATTCTTCATTTTCTTTATCTTCTTATTTTTCACTAAACACATACAACACACACAGAGAACTAGTATTTCTATCTGCAATCATGATTCAAAACAAATACTTACGACATAAGGTAAGGCAAATTCTTCACACATCTCTATGGCGATAGTGTCTGTTTTTGTAATTCCAACAACACTATCTACTAACAAGAATGTTCTCATTAAGCTGGAAGAATGGAGAAATGAAGATTAATGGCAAAATGAAAGATCCTCATCATTATCCCCTTTCCCTAACCCCCAATGGATTAAGAAATTCCCCTCTGGTTGATTCTCACACCAAAATTTAAAAACTTTTTTAGGCAAAAGGATTTCTTAATTCCCCAGGAAGTTCATGTAACAGTCTGAGAGCTCTCAGTGCTGATTATTTTCACAAACTAAATCCACTCAATTTATTTCAGTAAACATACGTTAAACATAAGACACTTATTAAACATAAATCCAGTCTTGGACTGGATATAACTATGAACGAACCCATTCTTATTCTAAGAGTTTAAATTCCAGTGGGAGAAAGAGACTTAAATCTAATTATGTTATCAATGAAATGTTTAACTTTCTTAATATTATTCTAAAGCTTCCTGACAAATGTATTACAGGAGCCAGGCCCATTGGTATTTTGCATTTTCTTAATGTAAATATTTCAACTTAGTTTCTCTGAAAATTGACATTCACCTACAAAACTATAACAAAATTAGTGTAAACACTTGTTTGCACTTCAAAAATTCAACATTATTTTCTATATATTGTGCAATTCTTGAAACACATGCCTGTCACTTGACAATAAAAGATGACATTTACATATGTGACATCAGACCAAGAGATATTTTAAGAATGAAAACATTTACAGAAACTTTATTTAAATCACATACCAAATTGACCAATTATTTTCATTTTCAAAATTAGCCAGCTCTGAGTTTGATTTTTAAAAAGTAAGCTCAAAACTATTCAATGAATTCTGCTGAAGCACTTCAGATAGCCTCAATTTATGAAAACAATTGAATTTAAGATTAAGTTTAACTAAAGGTAGAAACCGTGCAAGCTGAACATATTTTGGTCCTAAATTTTGTATTGCAGAGTATTATGAAAAGAATAAAATGGATATTCTCAAGAAAGTCATTAAAAAACTGAAGAGTTCATTATATATAGAATGCGCTACTGATGATCAAGTGCTTTAGGGTTTAATGTTTAACTATCATAAAACAAAATTTTCCTTACTTCCTTCGTTCTTTGAGATAGGCTTCTACCATGTCAACAAAATCTTCAGGTGCTCTATAGCCATAACCTGGCATATCCACCATTGTAAAATATTTTCCAACTTTGAAAAAGTTCATTTTCTTTGTGTGTCCCTGATAAAGTAAATAGAAAATCAAAAGGTGTCTTAACATAAGTCCTTTATAATTTGCATGGCTCAGAATGTTTTCTATCCAGACTATCAACAAATATTTATTAAAAGTCTAAGTTTTCTGTACAACAGCTATGGCAATGACTGTACAATGAAAGAAGACAAAAAGGAAGTGGGTGGATATAAATGCAGATACTATTTTCTTCCAATTCTTTTAAATAAAATCTGCATTACTTAGGAAGAAATTTAGGTTCCATATAAGAAACATTTAGGAAAAATACTGTGGAGTCTTCCTCTGCTGGTGAAAAAGTCAGTCTATTCTAAATGGTGTGAATGCATGAGTTAGTATTTCTGATGAATACTGTATCTCTTTGGAGTCCTGGTGTGGTGCTGTGGGTTAATGCGCCAGACTGCAAAGCCGTTTGAACTGCAAGGTCGGCAGTTCAAGCTCACCAGCTGTTCTTTGAAAACCCTGTACAGGGTCGCTATGGGTTGGAACTGACTCGACGGCACTTAACAACAACAACAACAACAACTTTTAAGACAAATAAATTATGACACACAGATTAAAATGCTTAGTATGCCAGAGGAGGCATACGGGTTTTCATAAATCCTATATCAAAAGTCCAATACAGTAAAATCTATGAAAGCCAGAAACCTATTAGAGAAAGTATTTTTCTCTCCCATATGTGACTGGTGGGTTTGAACCACTGATCTTATGGTTAGCAGCCAAGAGTTTAACCACTGCACCACCAGCGCTCCTTACAGAGTTGTTGTTATTGTTGAGTGCCATTGAGTTGGTTCTGACTCACAGTAACCCTGTATATAGTTTCCAAGGAGCACCTAGTAGGTTTGAACTGCTGACCTTGCAATTAACAGTCCAGTGTTTATCCTATAGTGCCACACCAGGACTTGTTAAGTGCCATCAGGTATAGGGTTTCTGAGAAGCAGCTGGTGAGTTTGAACCGCCAACCTTATGGGTCAAACTGACTTTGCTAGCAAGGTGTGAAAAGATTGTAGGAGAAACAAAGTAACTTTATACAAGGGAGAGAGTGGCAGTCTGCTTCTGTGAAGACTTACAGCCTTGGACACACTGAGGTAGTTCCGCTCTGCCCTATAGGGCTGCTATGAGTCACCATTCGCTTGACAGCAGTGGATTTGGTTTTTCATTTAGATTCTTTTCTATGCGCGTATGTATACAGATATTTTTCACTGACTGATTTTCAGAATAAGGCCTTTGCTTCTAGTTCATCTTAGTTTAGGAGCTCTGCTAAAATCTGTTCAGCATCTTAACAACATGTAAGCCTCCACTAGCAGACAGGTGGTCAGTGCACATAAGGTGCCCTGGCTGCGGATGGAACTTGGGTCTCCTACATGATGTTGTTAAGTGCCATCGAGTCACTTGCGACTTATAGTGACCCCCATAGCCAACCTTGCAGTTCAAACCAACCTTGCGGTCCAGTGATTTATCCTGCAGTGCCACACCAGGATTCTGGGTCTCCTGCATGGAAGGTGAGAATTCTACCACTGACCCACCACTGTTTACATAACATGACAATGGGACACTCTGTTTGGCAACTCTTTGGAAAACACTTGAACAAAGCCTGCTCCTCAAGCTCTTGGTAAGACTACTAAAATATATTCAGCTATTACCTTTTGTTTAGAAAAACTACTTCTCTAGGTACTTAAATTAATAATTACGATTTTTTCTACCGCTTTGTTGTTGTTAAGTACCGTCAGGTCGGATCCGACCCATAGCAACCCTGAACAGGGTTTCCGAGGCTGTAAATCTTTATGGGAGCATAAAGCCTCATCTTTTTCCCGCGAAGCAGCTGGTAGTTTCGAACTGCTAACCTTGCGGTTCGCAGCCCAATTCGTAACCACTATGCTACCAGAGCTCCTTGTACTGCTTACCATTTATTTACCTCTTAGTCAATTCAGAGATAATCTAGCTACATTTACAAACTTCAACATACCGGTTTTTTGGAGATTCTGACTTCAACCTCTGGGGACAGTGAAAATAAAGCCTTTATTAGGGAGGATTTTCCAACGTTGCTTCTGCCTATAAAACACACCTTATACAAGGAAAAAGAAGGTAAGTAAGTACTTGAGCATGTATATGTTATATGCTGTATTAACTACAAAACTCTATCAAGTCACGTGTAATCCTGTCTACCTGTGTAAAAAGTGGCTTATATTTAGTCAAACCTCAAATTCTAACATACAGCTAAAATGTATTACATGCACTATGTGTCAGCCACTGTTCTGAGCAGGCAGCATGTTATTTTCTTTTAACAAATCTACATGGTATGTATATTTATTATCCCCATGTTTACCAAAGAAAAAACCGAGAAGTTTAATAACTAGTCTTAAATTACAGTGATAGAAAATGGAGGACTTCGGATTTTTAAGACATTTATAGTTAGTTCTGTGCTTTTAATTATACTATACGAGCTCTGGTAGCGTAGTGGTTATGAGTCGGGCTGCCAACCTCAAATTCAGCAGTTTGAAACTACCAGCTGTTCCGTGGGAGAAAGATGAGGCTTTCTGCTCCCATAAAGATTTATAGCCTCTGAAACCCTGTGCAGGGTCACTATGAGTCGGAACCAACTCCACGGTATTTAACAACAACAACAACATATGACTAAAGAATATTTGCAACGTTTATTAAACATTCTGCATTTAAAAAGCTTTCTAAAGTAAAAGAGAGATGCATTTTAAATATCTGGCTCAAAAGCATATCTACATGTCTGGATGGCTAGCTGTATGCTGTCGAGTCAGTTCTGAGAGACCTGTATAGTTTCCAAGGCTGTAAATCTTTGTGGGAGCAGAAAGCCTCATCTTTCTCCCACAGAACACCTGGTGGACTCAAACTGCTAACCTTGAGGTTAGCAGCACAATGTATCAAATACTACGTTACCAAGGCTCCTTTACATGTCTAGTCCCAGAGTACATAATAAACAATTTAGAAGTTATTCCTTTTCCTTGACCTCTCTGTTCCAATTAAGTACAGCCGAGTCAGTTCTGACTCACAGCAACTCTGCATAGGGTTTCCAAGGAGCAGCGGGTGAGTTTGAACGTCTGATTTCACTATTCAAACCAACCCTGCAGTCCAGTGCTTATCCTACAGCACCACACCAGGACTACTTTTCTCCTTTGTTGTTATTGTTGTTAAATACTGTCGAGTCGATTCTGACCCATAGCGACCCTGTACAGGGTTTCCAAGTAGCAGCTGGTGAGCTTGAACCACCGAACTTGCAGTTCAAACGATTTTGCAGTCTAAAAAGCAACAAAACATTCCAGGCACTAGTCATTTACACACATATAGTTCTTATTTTTAATATTAGTACTGAAGGGGAAGAATACCCTTTGCAAAGTTGCTCATTCAAAAGAAAATGTGATTCAATACAATGTGTAAATTATCACGCAGTACAATTAATTTTACATGCAAGTAAAATTTAGCTGTTGTTGTTAAGTGCTGTCTAGTCATTTCTAACCCATAGTGACCCTGTACAGGGTTTCTGAGGCTCAGCTGGTGAGCTTGAACCACCAACCTTGTAGTTCAAACAGCTTTGCAGTCTGGCGCATTAACCCATAGTGCCACACAAACAGTTGCAGTAATATACAGGCGACTGTCAAAAATTCCAGCCAGATTCAGAAGATGACTTAGAATGAGGGATATCACTGCTGATGTCAGATGGATTTTGGTTGAAAGCAGGTAATACCAGAAATAGGTTTACCTGTATTTTATTGTCTATGCAAAGGCATTTAACTATATGCACCATACCAAATTATGGATGACACTGAAAAGATTGGGAATTCCAGGACACTGTAACTGTGATCATGTGGAACCTGTACACAAACCAAGAGGCAGTTGTTTAAATAGAACAAGGGGATACTGTATGGTTTAAAATGAAACGATGTGTGTCAGGTTTATATCCTTAATTCAATTGCTATGCTCAGCAGATAATCCAAGAAATTGAACTATATGAAGAACTTGAATCAGGATTGGAAAAAAGACTCAGTAACAACCTGTGATATGCAGATGACACAAGTTTGATTGCTGAAAGCAAAGAGAAGTTGAAGCACTTACTGATGAACATAAAAGACTAGTTTTCATTATAGATTATCCTCAACATAAAGAAAACAAAAATCATCACAACTGGACTAGAGAAGAGATTGAAGTTACAAAGGATTTCATTTAATTTGAATCCATAATCACTGCTCATGGGAGCAGCAGTCAAGAAATCAAATGACTTACTGCATTGTGAAAATCTTCTGCAAAAGACCTCTTTAAATGGCTAAAATTAAAAAATGTCACTTTGAGGGATATGGTGTGCCTGACCTAAGTCACAGTATTTTCAATTGCCTGATATATGTACGCATGGAGTCCTGGTGTGGTGTCAGACTGCAAAGTCGTTTGAACTGCAAGTCAGTGATTCAAGCTCACCAGCTGCTCCTTGGAAACCCTATACATGGTCGCTATGCGTCGGAATTGACTAGACGGCACTTAACAACAACAACTATATGTATACATAGGAGCTCGGTAGTTTAGTGGTTAGGAATCGGGCTGCTAACCTCAGAGTCAGCAGTTCGAAACTACCAGCTGTTCCGTGGGAGAAAGATGAGGCTTTTTGCTACTGTAAAGATTTATAAGCCTCAGAAACACTGTACAGGGTCACTATGAGCTGGAACCGACTTCACAGCACATAACAACAACAATATGTATGCATATGGATTCTTGGTGTGGCGCTGTGGGTTAATGCGCCATACTGCAAAGCCGTTTGAACTGCAAGGTCAGCAGTTCAAGCTCACCAGCTGCTCCTCAGAAACCCTATACAGGGGTCGCAATGGGTCGGAACCGACTCAACGGCATTTCACAACAACAACGATATGTATGCATAAGTTGGGCAATCAAAAAGGAAAACCAATCAAAGGAAAAATTGATGCCTTTAAATTATGGTACTGGTGAAGAATACTGAATAAGAATGAACAAATTTGTCTTGGATGTACAGAATAGAATGTTCCTTAGAAGTGAAGATGGTAAGACTTCATCTCACTTACTCTCCAGTCCCTGGAGAAGACATCATATTCAGTAAAGTAGAAGGTCAGTGAAAAAGAAGAAGAGCCTCAATGAGATGGACTAACACAGTGGCAGCAACAATGGACTCACATAGGAAAGACCGGATGATGACACAGGATGGGGCAGTATGTTGTTCTGTTGAACATAAAGTCACTATGAATTAGAACCAAGTTGACAGCACCTAACAAGAACACTGAAGGCAGGGCAGTACAAACAAACCATAGATTCTAAATGAGGCTAGTACTGCCCCCCTGGGGAGCATTCTGATAATTGGTGGGGCATTTATTATTATTCAGGGGAAGTTCTTCAAAATTCATTAATCTAAGTTCTGGATGAATTTTGAATGTCCTGCCAGAATAAATTTTACATTAAAAAAATAGGTAATAAAACAAAAAATTGGAAACAAGTCACACATCATCCAGTAATTTCAAAGTTTAAATTGTAAAGCAGTATTATCTCAAAATTACTCAGTAATACGGCAGAGGCTTTGAGTTCAGACTACTCAATTTACTATTGTCGCTGTCGCTGTAAGGTGCCCTCTATTCAATTCAGACTCATAGCAGCCCTATGCGTAAGAAGAGGAAACATCATGCCATCCTCACAGGTAATACAATGGCACTGTCGCTGCCATTGTGTCAATCCATCTCCTTGTAGGTCTTTCTCTTTTTCACTGACCTTCTACTTTACCAAGTAAGATGTCCTTCTCCAGAGGTTGGCCCCTCCTGACATGTCCAAAGTACGAGAGACGAAGCCATGCCATCCTTTCTTCTAAGGAACATTCTGGCTGTATTTCTTCCAAGACTGTTTGTTCTCTGGCAGTCCATGTATTCAATAATCTTCTCTAACACCGTAGTTCATATGCTTCAAGTCTTCTATGGTCTTCCTTATTCATCGTCCAACTTTCACATGCATATGAGGCAAGTGAAAGTAGCAAGTCTTGGATCAGGCGCACCTACTCCTCAAACTGAAATTTTTGCTTTTTAATAAACAAATCTTTTGCAGCAGATCTGCCCAAAGCAATATGCCATTTTTATCTCTTGGCTGCTGCTTCCATGAATATTTATTGTGTGTATACAGGCAAAATGAAGTTGACAGCTTCAATATTTTCTCCATTTATCATGATGTTATTTATTGGTCCAGTTGTGAGGATTTAAATTTTTTTATACTGAGGTGTGGTGCATTCCGAAGGTTGTAATTTTTGATATTCATCAGTTAGTGTTTCCAGTCCTCTTCACTTCCAGCAAGCAAGGCTGTGTCATCTGTATACTGTAGGTTGTTAACGAGTCTTCCTATAATCCTGATGCCACATTCTTCTTCATATAATCCAGCTTCACAGATTATTTGCTCAGCATACAGAATGAATAAGTACGGTGAAAGGATATAACCCTAACACACACTTTTCCTGATTTTAAACAATTCAGTATCCCCTTGTTCTGTTCTAATGACTGCCTCTTGGTCTATGTACAGGTTTCTCATGAGCATAATTAAGTGCTCTGAAATAGTCACTCTTTGTAATGCTTTCCATATGGTTTGCTATGATCCATGCAGTCAAATACCTTAACAAAGTCAATAAAGCACAAGTATTCTGTGCTTTCCACCAAGATTCAATTGACATCAGCAATGATACCCCATGTTCTACGTCCTCTTCTGAATCCAGCTCTCTGTCCATGTACTGCTACAACCATTTTTGGATTACCTTCAGCAGAATTGTACTTACATGTGATATTAATGATACTTTTTGATGTTTTCCACATTTTATTGAGTCACCTTTCTTAGGAATGGACAGAAATATGGATCTCTTCCAATTGGTTGGCCAGGTCTTACAAATTTCTTGGCATAGACAAGCATGTGCCTCCAGTGTTGCATCAGTTTGTTGAAACATTTCAACTTGTATTTTGATAATTCCTGAAGCCTTGTTTTTTGCCAATGTCTTCAGTACAGATTGGACTTCTTCCTTCATTACCATCAGTTCTTGATCATATGCTACCTTTTGAAATGGCTGAGCATCAATTATTTTTGGTACAGTGATTGTGTATTCCTTCCAGTTTCTGTTGCTTGCTGCATCATCCAATTTTTGCTCAGATAATCCTAAAATCCTGGGGTTGCACTGTAGGATCAGCACTGGACTTCGAATCGAAAGTATGGCACCTCAGATTCACCAGCAGCTCCTTGGAAACTCTATACAAGGTTGCTATGAGTCAGAACCAACTTGACGGCACTTAACAACAATCCTTTAATATTGCAACCTGAGGTTTCTTTTCATTTCTTTCGACTTGAGAAAGGCTGTGTTCCTCCCTTTTGTTTTCTAACTCCAGGTCTTTGCACATTTCATTATAATACTTCATATTTTGCCTTCTTGAGCAGCCCTTTGAAATGTTCTGTTCAGCTATTTTACTTCCACATTTTGTCCAGATGCTTGAGCAAGTTTGAGTTTTTTCTGAAACCCATTTTGGTCTTTTCTTTATTTTCTGTCTTTTTAATGACATTTTGTTTTCTTCATGTATGGTGTTCTTAATATCATCCTATGACTCGTCTGATCTTCAGTCATTAGTGTCTAATGTAACAAATCTGTTCTTGAGTTGGGTCTCTATGTTCGTATTTTGGCTTGGGACTTGTTTTAACTTTCTACAGCTTTAGCCTGAACTTACATATGAGCAACTGGTGATCTGTTCTACAGCTGGCCTCTCGCCTTGTTTGGGCTAATGATATGAGTTTCTCCATCGTCTCATCCCACAGGTGTAGTCAACTTGATTCCTGTGTATTCCATCTGATGAAATCCATGTGTACAGCCTCCTTCTATGTTGTTGAAAAAAGGTATTTGCAATGAATAAGTCACTGGACTTGCAAAACTACATTATGTGGTTCCGGCGCTTCCCTGACCAGGCAGCTCAGGTAGGGCAGTCTTGGGGAAAAGGGGTGGAATCGCACATAGGAAATCTCTGTATAGCAGACAGACAGCCTTTGAACAAACATAAGATCTTATATTTCAACATTCTGAACTCGTTTTTTTAAAAGATCAAATTGCTGAGGAATTACAGGCAGTTTGAGCTTTTGCCTGCCTGCACACGGCTACCGCTTCCGCGCCCACGCCGGTGAGTGCCTCTGCCCCCTGCAGAACTTGGAATGCAGGGCTAGAGCAACCCCACTTAGAAGGCTGCATTTCCAGAGAAAAGGAAGCATAAACTAACAAAGCCGAACAAATAGAGAGGGATGTCGGTGCGGATATCAGGAAATTCAGGGTACCTACAGTACAGAGAGACTGAGAGAAGCATTTTTTACGTCATCAAATACAGACACTACCTCCCTGCAGACACCACCCCCAGCCCTCTACAGCCCTGGCCTAGACCAGCCCTCTGCCAAGCTGCCGAGGCTCAGGAACGCCCAAGACACAGACCCGCCCACTAGGGCCAAGGCCCTCCCAAGGCCCAGATTCCCACTGAGGCCAAAGCCTTCCCTAAGGCCCAACCCACCCACAGACTGGTCAAAAAGGCCCAGGCCCAATCAAGGCCCAAATCGAATACCCGCCTCGTGGCCCAGGCAGCCCACAGCCCGGTAGCCGCCGAGGTCCAAGGCCCCCAAGGCCCAACCCGTCGCATAGCCAGGTCGCTGAGGCCCAGGGCCCCTGAGGCCCAACCCGCCGCGTAGCCCGATCGCCAACGCCCAGTGCCCCTGAGACCCAACCCGCTCTCAGCCCAGTCCCCGAGGTACAGGCCCCCCAAGGCCCAATCCACCCAACCCACCCACTGAGGCCCAAGCCGCCGGATGCCCAGCTGCTGATACCCAGACCCCTTGAGGCCCAAACCGCCTGCCCGAGGCCCAAACCACCAGCCTGAGGTTCAAACCACCCACCCGGGGCCCAACCCTCCTGCAGCCTGGTTGTTGATGCCCAGGCCCCCATACCCAAACCGCCCGCCCTAGGCTCAATCCACCTGCTTGAGGCCCAAACAGCCCGCCGCCGAGGCCCAGGCCCAACTGAGGCCCAAAAAAGTTACTCTTAGTTAAACAATAAGGAGAATGAAAAAGGAAGACCACATCCTGATCACA
>NW_006408579.1:13743577-13745832 GCF_000296735.1 Chrysochloris asiatica
GAACCGCTGACCTTAAGGTTCGCAGCCCGATTCGTAACCACTACGCTACCAGAGCATACCACATGCCAATTATTAATGGATGCTTGCAACTGTTTCTTCTAACTTTGAGTTGTGCCCCATCAGCAAATGAAGGTCCCAAAAGCTCTACTCTAGTGACATCATTAAGGTCAATGCTACTTTGAGGAGCTTTTCCTGTTATATTTGAGTGCCTTCCCATCAGAGAGGCTCATCTTCTGGCATTTTATCAAGTAATGTTCTGCGGCTATTCGTAAGATTTACAGTGGCAAAGTATTCCTGGTGTGGCGTTGTGGGTTAATGCGTCAGACTGCAAAGTCAGTGGTTGAAGCTCCCCAGCTGCTCCCTGGAAACCCTATACAGGGTCGCTATGAGTCACAATCGAATTGACGACACTTAACAACAACAGCAAGCATTCAGAAGTGGTTCTCTCTTTCCTACTCTGTCTTGGCCTGGATGCTCTGCTGAAACATGTGTACCACAGCCACGCTGCTATTATTTAAAAGACTGGTGGCATAGTTCCAGCATCACAGAAACACACAAGCCAACACAGTACGAAAAACTGACAGAGGAGTGATGGGAATTTACAACAGCATGTCTAAATACATTTAGAAATAAAGTTTATTGCCGTAAATGCAAATATATCTTTAAGGAGATTTAATTTCCTTTTATAGAATTAGAACAAAATATTATTAAACCTTAGGACACCCATGAAAAGCACAATCAAGAAATTTTACTAATAAAAAAGTTGCATTAAAAAACTTTCAGATCATTGTCATATAAAATAGTTTTTGCATATGACAGGAAATTTACATTGTGCTACAATTAAATGGGCGCTGTAGGATAAGCACTGGACTGCTAACTGCAAAGTCAGCGGTTCAAACCCAGCAGACACTCTCCCGAAACCCTACACAGGGTCGGAACGATTCTATGGCGCTTAACAACAACAGCAACAAGGATGACTTCATTTGCTAGACTATTAAACTTTCTTTTAGTTTTCATTTTATCTAATTTGTTTGAGCATGTTTCCAATTAAATGAATTAACAAGAATTCAATCAAATAGGAAAACGATAATAAAAAGACAAAGTTGTTAACACTTAGTTTAAGCCTTTTAAATCCCATATTTATTAGCCAAAGTTAAAACTATAGATGCTTATCTCGATTACAGATGCAAAGCTAGAAAATTAACCAGCACACAGCTAGAAAAAATTTCTCCCTTGTCAGTGCCAACTCTGAATAGGGTTTCCGAGGAGCGGCTGATGAGTTTGAATCGTCCACCTTGTGGTTAGTGCTTACCCTACAGTGCTGCCCAGGCCGGATTCGTGGTGATCTCACTGCGCTGCGCGCGACTGCGAATTTGTTGTGGGGACAGTCCTGGTGTGGCATTGTAGGATCAACACTGGACTGCGAACCACAAGGTCGGCAGTTCAAAATCACCAGTTGCTCCTCGGAAGCCCTATAACAGGGTCGCTATGATTCGGAACTGACTAGACGGCAAGTAACAACCACACAGTCTCACTTCTGGGCGGAGGAGATCCGGGGCGTGATCCAGTCGGACGGCTGAGCTGAGGTACTCGATGCGGTGCCGGGCAGTGGCCGTGAAGAGGTCGTCCGCCTTCGCTATGTCCTCCAGGCTCGGGTCGAAGACCCTCAGGTGAAGGTTGAGCTTCATGTCCGGGGCGAGATGACGTTGGAGCTCCTGTAGCGGGAACACCAGCTTCGTGAGCTGCCTCTTCGGCAGCTCTAGCACCTCTGCAAAGACGTGGGACGTGCTGTAAGCCCGGCTCGCGTGCTCAGTTGTCGCCGGCACCTTAAAGACTGTACCTATCAGGAATCGTAGCC
Source organism: Chrysochloris asiatica (assembly GCF_000296735.1). Classification (NCBI taxonomy): domain Eukaryota; kingdom Metazoa; phylum Chordata; class Mammalia; order Afrosoricida; family Chrysochloridae; genus Chrysochloris; species Chrysochloris asiatica. The sequence continues at coordinate 13,745,436 of NW_006408579.1, forward strand.
CGGATACCGCCATGTTCCTTTCCCAAAAGCCCTGTCAGAGAAGCGTCCAACTCCCAGTCCTGGGTTGCGCGTGCGTGCTTCCCTCCCGCTTGGCCTTTTGGGAATTGTAGTTTCTGTTGTTGTTAGGTGCCCTTGAGTGATTACCGACTCATAGTGACCCTGTATAGGGTTTCCGAGGAGGGGCTGGTGAGTTTGAACTGCCTACCCTGTGTTCAAACCAACCTTGCGATCCAGTACTGTATCCCACAGCACCACATCAGGACTCCTGTTCCCTTGTTGTTGTTAAGTGCGGTGGAGTCGGTCCCATAGCGACCCTATACAGAGTTTCCCGGGCTGTAAATCTTTACGGGAGCAGAAAGCCTCATCTTTCTCCCGCGAACGGCTGGTAGTTTCGAAC
>NW_006408579.1:13745962-13751296 GCF_000296735.1 Chrysochloris asiatica
GATCGGACATTGTTTCGTTCTGCTGTGCATGGGGTCGCTATGAGTCGGTTCCGACTCGATGGCACCTGACAACAACAACGCTACCAGAGCTCCTTGTAATCGCCTCAAATCCAGGGTGCAGGAGGCAGCATTGGTTGCTTGTAGGATTTCCTCTACATACTGATCCTGAGGACTGCGTCTTTAAACCGTTGGAGAAGGCTGTTTGACAGTTTTCAGAGGCGAGAAGATATAACTGGTACTGTGGCCGTTGAACTTCAAGAGAAGGAGAGAAATCATGAAAAGAGTGAAGTTAGCTGTTTCATTTTTAGTTTCTGGTTGCCTTATGGATCATTGACATTTGTTTTAAGTAAACATCACAGGAAAAAGGAAAGGACAGCTGGAAAATGTGGTTAAGCAGCACCTGGTTTTCAAGTTTCTTTAGAGTTGCAAAGAAATGTCGTTACAATCTGGAGATTTCTTACCAAAAAACAAAAACAAAATACCAGCTCTGCATAAGTGATAAGCAATTGTTTCACAGAAGTACATAACATTTTATTTCAAGAGTTTATTTCCAAAAGCAATTTACAATGATGAAAGCCAAGTGGGAGCCACAGATTTCATATGATGAATAACTGAAAGATTGTTGTTTTGTGTGCTGAGTCATACTGATTCAGAGTAAACTGCCCCATAAAATTTCCAAGGCTGCAATCTTTATGGGCCACCACTCATACTGTGGTACAGTGGTGGCTTGTGTATTTACTGTCATTCTGGAATCTCTTACACTGACATTTTAAACACTAGCAGGGTCACCCATGGTGGACAGGTTTCAATAGAGCTTCAAGAAAAAGACAAATAGGAAGAAGGAGAGATGGACTACTTGCAAATATTTAGTCACTGAAAACCTTATGAATAGCAGTGGAACACCATCAGCACCAGAATACAGAGTATTGTAACATGATGAAGAGCACCAGAATATTGTCAGATATAGTGCCAGAAGGTGAGCCCCTCAGGTTGGAAGTCACTCAAGATGTGACTGGAAAAGAGCTGCCTCCGAAAAGTAGAATAGACTGTGATGATATGAATGGAGTAAAGTCCTTGGGTCCTTCATTTGCTGATGGGGCACAACTTAAAATGAAGAGAAACATCGTTTTCTCATCACTTTGTTGTTGTTGTTGTTGTTAGGTGCCATCGAGTTGCTACTGACTTATAGCGACCCTATGTACAACAGAACGAAATACTGCCCGGTCCTGGGCCAATCTCACAATTGTTGTCACGCTTCAGCCCATTGATGCGGCAATATTACTAATCCGTCTTGCTGGGGTCTTCTTCTTTTTCTCTGACCCTCTACCTTACTAAACATGATATTCTACAGCAACTGGTCCCTCCTGACAATATGTCCAAAGTATGAGAGATGAAATTTGGCTATCCTGGCCTCCAAGGAACACTCTGATTGCACTTCTTCCAACACAAATCTGTTTTTTTGTTTTGTTTTGTTTTGTTTTTTGGCAGCTCATGGCACTTTCAATATTCTCCTCCAACACCATAACTCAAAAGCATCAATTCTTCTATGGTTTTCTTTATTCACTGTCCAACCGCATGCATATGAGATTATTGACAATACCATGGCTTGGGTCAGGTGCACCTTTGTCCTCAAGCTGACATGTTTGCTCTTCAACACTTTAAAAAGGTCTTGTGCAGCAGATTTGCCTAATGCAATATGTCATTTGATCTCTTGAATGCTGCTTCCATGAGTATTGAGAGTTGATCCAAGAAGAATTAAGTCCTTGACAACTTCAATCTTTTCTCCATTGATAAGAATGTAGTTTATTGGTCCAGTGGAGAGGAATTTTGTTTTCTTTACATAGAGATGTAATCCATACCAAAGGCTGTGCTCTTTGATCTTAATCAGTAAGTATTTTAAGTCCTCTTCACTTTCAGCAAGCAAGGTTGTATCATCTGCATGTCACAGGTTGTTAATAAGTCTTTCTCTAATCCTGATGCCATGTTTTTCTTCTTATAACCCAGCTTCTCGGATTATTTTCTCAGCATACAGGTTGAATAAGTATGGTGAAAGAATACAACCCTGTCACACACCTTTCTTAATTTTAAACCATTCAGTGTTCCTATGTTCTGTTCGAACAACAGATTCCTCATGAGCACAATTAAGTGTTCCAGAATACTCATACTTTGCAATGTTTTCCATAGCTTGTCATGATCCACACAACTGAAAGCCTTTGCATAGTCAATAAAGCACAAGTAAACATCTTTCTGATATTCTCTGCTTTCAGCCAAGATCCATCAGACATCAGCAATGAAACATCTGTAAACATCCATTAATAATTGGAACAAAGAATGTACAGAGTATAGAATCTAGGAAAATTGGCAATTGTAAAAAATGAAATGGAATGCATAAACATTGATATTCTAGGTATGAGTGAGCTGAAATGGCCTGGCATTGACCATTTTGAATCTGATACATGGTTTACTATACTGGGAATGACAAATTAAGGAGGATTGATATCACATTCATCATTAAAAAGAACATATCAAAAGCTGTCTTGAAGTACAACACAGTCTGTGATGGGAATCTGTGTAGGCATATGTCCATATGCCTACAAGGAAGACCAGTTAATACCACTACTATTCAAATTTGTGCACCAACCACTAAAGTCAGTGATGATGAAATCAAAGAATTCTACCAACTTCTTCAGACTGAAATTGATCAAATATGCAATCAAGACGTATTGATAATTATTGGTGATTGGAATACAAAGGTTGAAAGAAAAGAGGAAGGATCAGTAGTTGGAAAATATGACCTTGCTGATAGAAATTATGTTGGAGATCACATAATAGAATTCAATGACTTCTTCATTGCAAAACCTTTTTAAACAACATAAAAGATGACTCATGAGCCAAAACAAGGCCAGGGGCAGACCGTAGAACCGACCATCAATTGCTCTATGCAACTTCAGGCTGAAGCTGAAGAAAATGAAAAACTCCACAAGAGTCAAAATATGACCTTGAACATATCCCTTCAGAATTTAGAGATCATATGGAGAACAGATTTGATGCATTAGACACTAAAGACGGAAACCCAGAAGAGTTGTGGGAAGACATCAAGAACATCATAGAGGAAGAAGCAAAAGGTCATTAAGAAGACAAGAAAGGAGGAAAAGACCAAAATGGATGTCAGAAGAGACTCTGAAACTTGCTCTCTAGTGTAGAGATGCTAAAGCAAGTGGAAGAAGTGAGGAGGTAGAAAAACTGAACAGAAAAATTCAAAGGTCAGCTTGAGAAGACAAAGTCAAATATTATAATGAAATGTGCAAAGACCAGTAGTTAGAAAACCAAAAGGGAGGAACATACTCAGCATTTCTCAAGCTGAGGGAAGAGAAGAAAAAATTAAAGCCTTGACTTCAAGTATTGTAGGATTCTATGGGCAAAATATAGAATGATGCAGAAAGCATCAAAAGAAGATGGAAGGAATACACAGAGTCACTGTACCAAAAAGAAATGGTTGATATCCAACCATTTCAAGAGGTAGCATATGATCAAGAACCAATGATAATGAAGGAAGAAGTTCAAGGTGCATTGAAGGCATTGGCAAAGAAGAAACTGAAATCTTTCAAGAAAGTGAGACGGCACTGGAGGCACTCACTCATCTATGCTAAGAAATTTGGTACACAACTATCTGGCCAACGGATTGGAAGAGATCCCATATTTGTGCCCATTCCAAAGGGAGGTAACCCAATGGAATGTAGAAATCATTGGACAATATTATTGATATCCCATGCAAGTAATGTTTTACTAAAGATAATACTAAAACAGCTGCAACCATTTATTGACAGAATTCCAGAGGTCCAGAAGAGGATGTGGAATGAGGAATATTGGTGCTGATATCAGATGGATCTTGGCTGAAAGCAGAGAATACCAGAAAGACATTTACCTGTGCTTTATTGAAAGCTTATGGAAAGGTTTTCGATTGTGTGGAACAAGAGAAGTTAGGGACAACATTGCAAAGAATGAATGTTGCAGAACACTTAATTGTGCTCATGAGGAACCTGTACATAGACCAAAAGACAGTTGTTTGAACAGAACAAGGGAACACTGAATGGTTTAAAATTAGGAAAGTTGTGAGCCAGGATTATATTCTTTCACCATGCTTATTCAATCTATGTTGTTGTTGTTGTTGTTAAGTGCCGTCGAGTCGGTTCCGACCCATAGCGACCCTGTACAGGGTTTCCGAGGGTGTAAATCTTTACGGGAGTAGAAAGCCTCATCTTTCTCCCGCGGAGCGGCTGGTAGTTTCGAACTGCTGACCTTAAGGTTCGCAGCCCAATTCGTAACCACTACGCTACCAGAGCTCCTTTATTCAATCTATAGGCTTAGTAAATAATTAGGGAAGCTGAGTTATATGTAGAATAACGTGGCATCAGGAAGACTCTAACAACTTGTGATGTGCAGATGATACAACCTTTCTTAATGAAAGCAAAGAGGACTTAAAAACTTACTGATGAAGATCAAAGACCACAACCTTTGGTATGGGTTGCATTTCAATGTAAAGAAAACAAAAATACTCATCACTGGACCAATAAACCACATCCATATAAATGGAGAGAAAACTGAAATTGTCTAAGACTTCATTTTGTTCAGATCAACCACCAAGACATTCAATCAGCAGGCAAGAAGTCAAATGACACATTGCATTAGGCAAATCAGCTGCACAGGACCTATTTAAAATGTTGAAGAGCAAAGGTGTCAGTGTGAGGACTAAGGTGTGCCTGACCCAAGTCATGGTATTTTCAATAACCTCATATGCATGGGAAAGTTGGACAGTGAATAAGGAAGACTGTGAGAAGAATTGATGGTGTTGAGTTATCATGTTGGAGGAGAATATTGAAAGTGCCATGGACAGCCAGAAGAACAAACAAATCTGTATTTTAAAAGTATCAATGGGCTCAAATGTGGCAACAATAGTGAGGTTGGCCCAGGATTGGGCATTGTTGCGTTCTGCTGTGCATAAGGTTGGTATGAGTCGGGAACGACTCAATGGCACCTAACAACAGCAACAACAATAATAATGTGGCAAATCTAACAAAAGAAAAGGAGACGATGAAAATAACACACATAAGAAATGATATGGGTGACATTAAAACAGAAGCAATGGAAATTAAAAGGATAACAGAATACTACAAAGAACTGTATGCTGAGCAAATACGAGAAGCTGGGTTCTATGAAGAAAAATGTGGCATCAGGATTGGAGGAAGACTCATTAACAACCTGCGATATGCAGACGATACAACCTTGCTTGCTGAAAGTGAAGAGGACTTAAAACATTTACAGATGAAGATGAAA
>NW_006408579.1:13752215-13753374 GCF_000296735.1 Chrysochloris asiatica
GGTTGCTATGGATGGGAAGTGACTTGACAGCACTTAACAACAACAATATCTAAATGAACACAGAGTGAAGTAGAAAACTTGATGCAATCTGTAATACAAGAAGAAATTGATCAGTTAATTAACTCCTAACAAAAATAAAGTCCAGGCCCAGAGAGCTTCACAGGTATATTCAATAAAGCATCTGGAGAAGAGCTGACACTAATTTTACTTTACTCCAGAACATAGAAAAGGATGGGAAATCCCCAAATATATTTTATGAAGCAAGGATAACACTCATACCAAAACCAGGCAAAGACATCACTAAAAAGAAAATTATAGGCAAATATCACTCATGAATAGAGACGTAAAAATTCTCAACTAAGCCCTAGTCAACAGCCTAAAAATAGTACATTCTGACCAAGTGGGGTCATACCAGGCAAGCCAGGGTGGTTCAATACTAGAAAAACAGTCAACAAAATCCACCATGTAAATAGAACATAGGAAAAGAACCATACGATCATATTGATTGATGCAGAAAAGACTTTTGACAAAATCCAATACCCATTCCTGATAAAAAAATAAAAAAAAACTCAGCAAAGTAGGAATTAAAGGGATATTACTCAGCAAAATTAAGAGTATATATACAAATCCAACAGCCAACATTACTCTAAATAGTGAAACTGAAAGCATTCTATTTGCGAACAGGGACCAGACAAGGATGCCCTGTATCACCACTCCTATTCAATATAGTGTTGTAAGTCTTAGCCAGAGCTATAAGCTAGAAAAAGAAGCTAAAGGCATCCAATTTGGGAAAGAAGTAAAACTATCTACAGATAATATCCTATGCATAGTAAATCCCAAAGACTCAGCAAGAAAATTAATGGAACTCATAGAAAGAATCTGAGACTATAGCCTTCAACTACCCTTCAGGTCTGGAAAGAAACTCATCCTTGTGATCCAATTTTCAATGAAGCAATAAATAGGTCTGCCTATTGTTGGTAGGTGCCATCAAGTCCGCATGGACTCAGAGCGACCCTATGAAAAAAAGGAACAAAACAGTGCCTGATCCTGGGCCAACCTCACTATTGTTGCCGTACTTGAGCCCCCTGATGCTGCCACTTTGCCAATCCATCTCGCTGGGGGTCTTCCTCTTTTTCTCTGACCCTCCACCTTACCAAAC
>NW_006408579.1:13755579-13757600 GCF_000296735.1 Chrysochloris asiatica
TTATTGGTTGGTGTATAAATCTGAACAATAGTGGTATTAACTGGGCTTCCCTGTAGGTGCATGGATATTATCCTATCACAGACAGCATTGTACCTCAGGACTGATCTGGATATGTTCTTTTTGACTGGGCAGAAAACACTAGTAAGTTATGCTCATCATGGAATTGTTAATCTTTAAATACAAAGGGCAACATTTACCTAAAGACAACGTTAACAAGGGATTGGAAAGTAGGAGACTGGAAATAGAAAACACAGGGAGGAAGCAGGATACTTAGCTTTGCACAGAAAGGATTGCAATCATTGAGATGAAAAAAATTTTATGATTTGTTGGATGTAAAACTGATGATATTGTCAATAAAATTTCAATTTTCAATAAAAGGTTATATATATAAAGAAAAGCTGGAATAAAAGTTGAGTACCTGGGAACCAAGCAATCCAAAAAAAATCACTGGACAGGACCAACAACTTTGTTAGCAGTCAATACAGCAGTCTTACCTGCTGCTGGAGGACTAAGTTTTGAGTCATCTTTGCAGTAAGCTTTGAGGTTCCCTCTGCTCACTCCTCTGTAGTATAAATACGTTTTGTATAAATTCAGAATTTCTATATAAAAATGTTATTGAATACATATTTCAATGCAAACTGTGGCTATGTAAGATAAGCACTAGATTGCTTATAAAGTTATAAAGATGGTAGTTTGAGTCCACCACTTGTAACTTGGGACCATGAAGGAGAAAGAGAAGAGTTTCTGCTCCTGCAAAGATTTGTAGCCTCAGAAAGCCCGTATAGGTTGCTATGAGTTGGAGCTAACTTGAAGGCACTTAACAATAAAAAGCAACTATTCTGCAACTTAACTTTTTCCATATCAATACATTTAGAAATCTTTCTGCATCACTGCATATCCACCTACATGATAGCCTTTAATGAATGCACATAATGGTAAGTCAAAATGGACTGCCACAAAAATATTAAACACAAATATCAAAATGTGAAACTATTATTTCTTTTTTTTAAATGTTTTATTGTGAATTATATGATAGTTTACATGGGAGAACATTAGTTTTACATTCATTCTATCGTATATCGTTTCATTGCCATAGTTACAATCCCCTTCATGCATCAGAAACTATTATTTCTTTAAATAGCCTCCATCTAGGTATATAAATGGAGTCTTGGTGTGGCATTTTTGTACTAATGCGCTGAACTGCACAGTTGCTTTGAACCACAAGATCGGCGGTTCAAGCTCATTAGCTGTCCCTTGGAAACTATGTATAGGGTCGCTATGGGTCGGAACCGACTCGATGCCACTTAATCACAACAACAAAGTAGATAAATTTCTGTAGGCAGTGTTTATAGCTCTCTGGTAGCATAGTGGTTACAAGTTGGGCTGCCGACCTCAAGGTCAGCAGTTCGAAACTACCAGCAGTTCTGCGGGAGAATGATGAGGCTTTCTGCTCCTGTGAAGATTTACAGACTTGAAAATCCTGTGCAGGGTCACTATGAGTCAGAACCGAATCCACGGTACTTAACAACAACAACAACCCTTCCATGAAGAATTCTGTGTTCTTATATTTACACCACATCAAAAGGGCATTTTCAGTATTCTCATGGAACTTACTGTATTCATTTTAAATGTTCTTTGCATTTGGGGAACAAAAGTCTAAACAGGTAAGGCCAGGCCTGAAGAATAGATAAGGCAAGGTTTCCCAACAAAATTTCTGAGGGCTTGCAACCCTTAAAGAATGAGAAGGTGCTTTGATGTGATAGAAAAATTCCTGGCCTTTTTCTTATCACTAATGCAGTTTTCAATTTTCTTAAAACATCTTATTGATAAGTTCCTGTGAGAAAATCTATCAAGATGACCACTTTGGAATTCCAAAAAATAGTTACCATAACCTTCTGAGGTGGCCAGTCAGCCTTGAATTTAACTAGCCTAGTGGACCCCCACAGAAGCCATTGTTTTGACTGAACCTTTCTGCTTTGAAGGCATTTTACTGAGAGTAAGATTACAAACTGGGCTGTGAA
>NW_006408579.1:13758640-13795721 GCF_000296735.1 Chrysochloris asiatica
GATTCGTAACCACTACGCTACCAGAGCTCCTTGGACAATTTATAGGCTGGTGTAATAATAGAGTTGGTAATGGCAGCTTGAGAAAAGGTGGTAGCAGCAGACATGTCATATTCAATATATATATTTTTGAGAATTATCAACAGGTTGGGGTGTAAAAGAAAGGAGTCAAGGATTTATTCCAAGATTTTTTTCACTGGAGCAATTAGGAAAATGCAATGGCCATTTACTGAGATGGGAATAACTGCAAAGGAACAGATTAGGAGAGAGAATAGGGATTTTATTTTGTACAGAAGATAGAGATTAGAGTAGAGATTGAACTTCATTCTTGTTATAGTCTTAGCATCTAGCATAGCTTTCTGTCTTAATAAATATGAATGGATGTTGGTAGTGACTTTAGTTATTCCTATCAAATGTTAATTGAGTATAGATATTTGAAGTTAACACACTGTTTTGCAGATGTGTTCAACACCCATTGCATAAAGGGAAAACCTCCTCTGTTACTCTGTATATATATGGTTCTGGTGGGGCTACCAGTAACAGAACTGCATTCTTATCATCACAGAAAGTTAAAATTGGCCATGTATTATATGTGTTATTGTGGCACTGTAGGATCAGCACTGGATTGTGAACCACAAGGTCTGTAGTTCAAAACCACCAACTGCTCCTCGGAAACCCTATATAAGGTTTGCTATGAGTCAGAACTGACTTGACTGCATTTAACAACAACAACAACAAAGGCAATAATGACTGCTTGAACAATGTCTGAATAAGCCAAATTAGTCAGCTCGAGTTGGAGGGGCAGCTGACTCTGCCACGAAGACTCATGTCATAATGCTGAAAAGTGAGTCCAACCTCATGGTGAAATTCTTTCCTGCTATAAAGAGGAAGCCCTAAGTGCCTACACAGAGATTAAGGCCAACAAACAAAGAAAAAACAATATTGAGAGGGGGGGATGGGACTCTGGGTGACTCGGTCTGACTTATTTTGAGTTCCATATTCTCTGTCCCTCTGATCTCCAATCACACAGTTGACTTATTCCTCTCTTTGTTTTCAAGAAACTAGTTTGAGTTGGATTTTCTGTTACCTGAAATGGAAAGAGTCTGATGAATACAGGATTGCATGATGCTGTGTGATTCTTTTTATGATCCCAAATGAAGGGCCATCAGATTATTATACAGAAAAGTTGGAGTGGCCTACATAAATGTTGATCCTGTTATAGAGTAGTCATGATACGGGTTTAGGGCTTAGAGTGGTGATAGCTGCAAGTTAAGCAGGCCAAGATACCATTCTTCCTTAATTTAACAGCTGAAAGACAGAAAATTCAAGAGTCTCCTTTCCACTCAGCATATTCCTCATCAAACAGTTCTTCATAATCTTTGGTAAAGGTTATATTGTGAAAATTCGCAGGGCTCAGGCTGTGGCTACGGGAGTTCTCCTGAGAAAAACACGGCCTTCTGTTTTGACAGCCTAGGACGTATTTCTCTACAAAGTTATCATGATTTTTATTTAACATAGTTGAACAGATATTGCAGACTTTTCAAATGTTCAAATCAGCTTTGATTCATAAAATTTATTTGACCTAAATGCCATAGTTATACTCTGTCATATTCAGCTAACGAGAATAGAAGGAAGATTACTATTACGAAAATAACAACAGAAGTGAAAGTGAGCAAAAGGTCATGGGGTAAATTGGGCACTGAGGACCTAATTCTGGAACAGTGGTGAAGATATTATCATGGGACAAGATTATCTCAGTTGTTCTTTTAGTGATATCTCCTTCTATAATGAAGAGCCACTGGGTTTAGGGTGATCTTAGTTTATGTGCAAATCCAGTATCAAGCTTAGGGAATTCATCTAAGACAGGAAGAAGGCAAACATTGTAGGCCTAGATAGTTAGGCAGAATCAGAGACATCAGAGAGTTAGCAAGCACAGATGACAACCTAGTTGAAAAACTGTTTGAATGCCATGACAGAAAGGGGACAAAGATTCTAAGAACACTTCTAGATGCAGGGACAGAGAATGGATTAAGTCCTCAGTGTCCAATTTCCCCATGACCTTTTGCTCACTTTCACTTCTGTTGTTATTTTTATATAATAGTAATTAACATTTATTAAGTGCCTGCTGTTCCAGGATTGATCTAGACATTAGGTATACAATCACTATCTAATTAGGACCACAAACTCTTGCCTGAGAAAGAAGATATTGGGGGAAAGGAAAGGGGAAGAAGTGTTCTATGCCTAAGGATAATGTGGGAGAAACTTCCACATGTAACTTGTTTCTGTTGTTATTTGAATTGTAAAAATTATTGTCTGAATAAATGCTGTCATTTAAAATGCACTTGATCATACATACCATTCTCATGTTTTCGGCACAACAGTTTATTAAATAATTAATTACACCAGATATCACCTATGGCATTCACAGAAATTTGTGGCACACAGTACAACATGATTATGACTTGTTCATTTAATTTTTTAATTCATATTATTATTCTTGAAATGTATTTTGTTACCATTAGTTCAGAAGCAACTGAGATGAGTTTTCTAGGATCCTCTTCTTTTGGAGTTCATTAAATTACTTTGTGGTTTTGTGCGTCATTAACATGCCTTTATGACTAACTGTAATATGCTTTTGGAGTCCTGGTGTGGCACTGGGATAAGCACCTGACCACAAGGTTCTAACTGTAAGATCCATGGTTCAAACTCACCATCCGCTCCTCGGAAACTCTATACAGGGTTGCTATGAGTCCAAATCAATTTGACAACACTTAACAACAACAACAACAACAAAAAATATGCCTTTAGAGAATATTACTTCCAAGTTTTCTTCTTGGCTTACCTTTTTAGCTTTCTTTTAAGGTTGTGCCTGCTGTACTGACTGACATTTGTCTATAAGGAGATCTGGAGATTAAATATCCGACAGTGCTCATGTGTAGGTGGTGAGTTCTTAGAATGATTTGGGTTCTAGAGGAGGAGTGTGAACATTCACTTCCCTTAAGGTTGTTTTTTTCAATAGAGAGAAAAACAATTTTTTAAGCAATCGTAATTTTTTATCTTTTATAATTGTGTATTTGTGCTCTCTTGCAATATGAATGTTATTGAAGTACTTTAAAACATTTTCTAACATATTCAACTTGTGCTATTTTATTAGTTATAAGCTCAGTTTTTGTGTGTGTGTGGGGGGGGAGGGAGCATAGACTTTGCTATTGTTCTCACTGAACATTTTAATTCCTGGACATTTTAATTCTTATTACTTATTAGGCAGGATTATTCTGGTAGGCAAGTTTACTTTGTAGTATACATTGAATTTATATCTTCATTGTTTTTATTGAAAGTGGATGGTATACTCTCTGGCACCCTAAATAGATGAAATGGCAATCCACAGGTTTGTTGAAATACATGTATATTCAAATAGTTTGACTTATTCACATTTAGATTATATAAGGGGTTCCCAGGTCTGCCTCCAAAATTGAAGATTTATTAGAAGGACTCACAGACTTATGTTGTCATACTCGTTGTTATTAAGTTCTGTCAAGACCCTGTATAGGTTTCTGAGGAGCAGCTGATGGGCTTGAACTGCTGACTTTGTAGTTAGCAGTCTAGTACTTACCCTACAGTGTCACGCTAGGACAGCTCTGATTTATTGTAGTGAAAGAATGCAAAGTAAAATCAGCAAAGGGAGAAGACCTGTGCTGGATGAAGACCGAAGGAGATCATGCGCTTCTAAGAGTCTCCTCCTTGTAGAATCACAGTTTTTGTTGTTGTTGTTAAGTGCCATCGAGTCAATTCCGACCCACAGTGACCCTGTATAGGGTTTCCAAGGAGCAGCTGGTGAGCTTGAACCCCCGACCTTGCACTTCAAATGACTTCACAGTCTGGCCCATTAACCCACAGTGCCACACAAAAAACCACAGTAGATGTGCTTGATTCCACCAGTGAGGAGTTGTAACAACATGAATGAAAAACCTGCCTGAGCCTTGGAGCCTAAAGTTTTTATTGGGAATGATCATGCAGTCACATACTGCCAGTGTGACTATTATTGTTGTCAAGTGCTGTCAAGTCAGTTCTGACTCATAATGACCCTGTATAGGGTGTCTATGAAGTGACTGGAAGATTTGAACCTCCAACCTTGTGGTTAGCAGTCCAGTGCTTCTCCATCAGTACCACACTATATTCACTGAAATTTCAGTCTTCCAGAAAGAAGGCAGGTGTTCAGGACAATCCACATCATTTATACAAGCAGCTTAGGCACATTTTTGTTGTTAAGTGATGTGGAGTTGGGTTTCCAAGGAGTAGCTGGTGGGTTTGAACTGCCAACCTTGTGGTTCTCAGTTCAGTGCTGATCTTACAGTGCCGCACCAGAGTCACTTGGGCACCTTTATGATTTAGGGAGGTTTTTTTATCAGTCCAGAGAACAATTTACAGATAAGGTTTCCAGATGCCAGCTGCCTTAGTTTTGGGGGCAGCCATACCATAATACCACAAAGTAGATGGCTTTGAAGAGCTGAATCTAATTTTCTCAAAGTTTTAAAGATCGTTGTTGTTGTTAAGTGCTGTTGGGTTGTTTCCAACTCATAGCATTCCTATACAAGGTTTCTGAGGAGCAGCTGGCAGGTTTGAACTATCAACCTTGTGATTAGCAGTCTACTGCTTATCCTACAGCACCACACCAAGATCCCAATTATAGATGTGTCTGCCTCTATTGTCACACGATGATTTATTATTTATTATGACTCTTCTAAACATAGATGATTTATCAATAGAACACTCAGACACATGTAATAATAATGGAATTCAATCATCTGTGCTATTTGTCAACATGTGGTCTTATATAAAACATGTTGTTGTTGTTTGCCGTGGAGTCGGTTCCAACTCATAGCAACCCTGTACAGGGTTTCCGAGGCTATAAATCTTTACGGGAGCAGAAAGCCTCATCTTTCTCCTGCGGAACAGCTGGTAGTTTTGAACTGCTGACCGTGAGGTTCGCAGACTGATTCATAACCACTACGCTACCAGAGGTTTACATTTATTTTGTTTTGAAGTTACAGTTGTCAAGGTAGGAGAAAACACATTTTAATGAATAATTTGTTACTTTGATTTATAACTTTTACATATTCAACAGATGTGCGGGCTTCCAGCAGCAATCTTGCCTGTGTCCCACAAATACTAGCAGTGGACCAGATAAAGGAGGAGAAATAATTAAAGAAAACCACAGTGGGTCTTTGCACAAACTGTGGAGGACTCTACAAGTGCAACCATGGTGAAACAGTGTATTAGTTTCCCATTGCTGTTATAGCAAAGCATCACACATTTGGTGACTTAAAACAACATACACTGGTTCACAGTTCTGGAAGCCAAAGGTCTGAAATGGCTTTCACAGGACTAAAGTCAAGGTATTGTTAGGGCTCTCTTCTCTGGAAACTCCAGGAGAGAATTCATTTCTTTAAATTTTCCAGCTTCTAGAGACTGCCCCTCCCTCCATTTTCAAAATGAGCAATACAGAATCTCTAAATCTATCTCTGACAGAGTCTCTTGCCTCCCTTTTCTCCAAGTCCTGGTATCATATTCCTAAGAAAATTGAACTCTCTTAGCAGTATTAGCAACTTGTTTTCCTCTTTTCTCATTCTATCAGGAAACCAAGTTTAAAACATCACTGCTGCCTACATCCTTCCCTAAAGTTTTCCCCTAAAATATTCTCATGGTCTAGGTGTCCTCCCTCTGAATGGATGTGTCTAGCAATGGATATTGTAATAGTGATTTCTTTTGAAGGCCGAGGCTTGGCTATTTGTGGTTTCTGTGCCACTGGTTCTGGAGTTGTCATTTTGAAGACTCAGGTTTTGTAGGTCAACTTGTAGAGCTAGCTTATCCCTTCATTCTTTCTAAAATTGCCACACGCCCAGCAGGAGCCCACTCTTAACTGATGAATTGACTCTTGGAATAAAATTTGTTAGAAGCAGGACACTGTTGTTTCTTATAAGTTCAACTACTTGTTCAGCCAAGTAAAATATAGAAACAGAAAGATTTTATCTACTTCCTTTTCTTGATAAAGATCACTTATCATCTAAACATTTCAGCATTTTCATGATCCTTACTTCTTCTTTTCCCAAGGTGAGTAATCATAGCAGTATTCTTTAGGAAATTCCCCTAGAAACATTTTCAAATCCTATTATACTGCTCTGAAAATATTGGTAGCATTTTAAACAGATAAAAATTAATATTTAAGGAAGAAATTTCTTCAATAGGAAAATAGCCACAGAAATAATTTGTTGCTGTTGCTAAGCGCTGTCGAGTTGGTTCTGACTCATAGTGACCCTGTCTAGGGTTTCTGAAGAGTGGCTGGTGAGCTTGAACCACCAACCTTGTGGTTCAAACTGACTTTGCTGTCCAGCACATTAACCCACAGCACCACACAAGGAGGTGTTAAATCAGCATAAATTATCTAAAGGAAAAAAATCATAAGTAGGATTTGAAAAAACTTTGAATTTCATGCAAGGAATTTATGTGCTTTTTGATTCATTAACATAATTAATGCTATAAGTAACCCAAAATAAAAATTTTAATAGAACACATTGAAGAAAATTGTGATAAAACAGAGAAGACACTAACACAAGGATTCTTTAGCTTCTCCTCTTTGTGTTTTTGTTGTTATGTATAAGTTAAATGATGTAGTGTTTTATTTTTAAAAAGCTATGCTTTTGAATTAATAATTTTAGCTACCATTTTTCAGTCAGTACAGCAGAGGCATGAAATGGTCAAGTTAGGGAAATACTTTAAAGGAGGAACCCAAAAAAGTCTTCCTGATGGATCGAGAGACAAGAAAAAGTAAATAATCAAAGGATATGACTTCTACACTAAGTAATGGCTGACTAAGAGACTATTGTTGTTAGGTGCCTTTAAGTCAGTTCTGACCCATAGTGACCCTGCATAGGGTTTCCAAGGAGCAGCCGGTGAGCTTGAACCACCAACCTTGAGGTTCAAACTGACTTTGCAGTCCTGTCCATTAACCCACAGCACCACATAAGGACTAACCCTCCCAAAGAAATTAGAAAATCTGGTGGTGATGGTTATGTGCCATGGAGTCAGTTCTGACCCTGTATAGGGTTTCTGAGGCTGTAAATCTTTACATGAGCAGAAAGCCTCATCTTTCTCCTGCAAACAACTGGAAGTTTCCAACTGCTGACCCTGAGGTTAGCAGCCCGATTCGTATCCACTATGCTTTCAGAGTTCCTTAGAAAAGTTAGGTATAATAAAAAATCTGCTTGAAGGCATCAGAAATTTAGTATAATAATGAAGAGTTATCTGCTTAAGATTTAGAAAAAGAAAGAAATACTTATTTGTCAGCCTGCTGTTTTTGCCCTGAAAATATTTGCTGGTCTAGAAGGGCTGATTGGAAGATTAAGCAATGTTTCTGACAGTGTCTTGGGATGAAGAGAAAGAGATAGGCGTTGTAATTCAGGGGCTGTAAAGAATTTGAGAATAGAAGAGTTTCTACATCCCTCAGAGGGCTGCATCCTGGTATAAGAACAATGAAACCACTGCTCATATATACTGAAACCTAGCTTTTGAGTCATCTATGTGGCCCAGAAAAATCTCAATTCTTGAAATTGGGTTAAGGTGACCCTAGATTATGAATGTTCACAGATATGCCTGGCAGAAGAAAAGGAAAATTCTATCAGATCAAGCACTGAGTGAGAGATGTTTGAAAACAAGATATTTCACAGTCTCAAAGTATTTCTCCTTCTTTTTTTTTTTTTAACTTATTAATTGCAAATGGTAAGACATAACTTATTGTGAAATCAAATGTATACGACCTGAAGCAAATGGTCAAACAATCACCAACAATTTGAGAAAAAAAAAATCCTTTTGGAAATAAGATAAAATCATGCAGGGCTTCAATTTTTTTCTACATTAAAAAGCAAAACACAATTCCTGGTACATTAGGAGATAAGACATCACAAACCAAAATGATCAGAAATATTGAATAATAGCGATTTACCTGAGCATTTCCAAATGTTGAAATTATCAGAGCCTTTAAAATATTGTTTATGTTCAAGGAAACAAAAAACAAATTCAAAGGTTTTGATGTAGAATGACATGCTGAAAATGACAGCAGATTTGAAAACAAGAATCAAGTAGACATTCTAGAACTGGAAAAAAACAAAAAAAAAAAAAACTTAGGCAGAACTGAAATTTCAACCAAGGAAGTTCAGATTTAGATCTAACTGATCATAACAACTACTCTTAAAACTAGAAAAAAAAAAAAAAAAAAAAAAAAAAAAAAAAAGGTCACATATTAAAAATACAAATTCAGTTAATTAGAGTTCAGCCAATTTAAAACTGTTATTTGATGCTGTTCGACAAAGCTTCACCACCCTTGATTCTAAGGAGCATTCTGGCTTTACTTTTTCCAAGACAGATTTGTTTATTCTTTGGAAGTCCATGGTATAGAGTGGAGAGTGAAATATTTTTCATCAACACCATAATTCAAATGTATCAATTCTCCTCTGGTCTTGTTTATTGAAAATGCTATAGCAGTGACATCTTTGCTCTTTAACACTTTAAAAATGCCTTTTACAGCAGCAGATTTGCCTAATGTAACATGCTGTTTAATTTCTTTTTATTAAAGTTTTTATTATGAGGTTTACACAGGAGAACATCAGTTTTACATTCATCCTATCGTATTTAATTTCATTGCAATGATTACAGTTCCCTCCATACATCATTAAATAACCAAAGCGTACACCCCACAGGCCTGCCTCCCCAGCCGTCAGCACACAGCCCCTCTCCCTCCCTGAGTCCAGTGTCCCAAGCTGCTCCATCTGTCCATGTCATGGTTTCTGTCTCCATCCCTGGTGTCACTGCCTCTCTGGGTAGTAGGGTCCTGCTCTCCCCGCTCTTCTCACCTGATGGTCCTAGGGACTTCTGCTCCTGGGCTGCAAAATCAATCACTCCCCTTCTTTTATCAAAAAAACATCTACCTCTGTATTTCCTATCCTCACAGTCAGTCCTGATGGCAATTACTCACTATTGTACCACAAGAGTCTTATTCTCATTTCCTTTCGTCAGCCCGGTCCCAATGGTTTGGAAATCATTCAGTGGTGATTCTACCTTCCCCCACCCCATCTGGAACTAGGCTCCCTCTTGAAAGTTTGTAATCCAGTCACTTCTTTCCTTTATAGGCCCCCCCCATTTTGGGTAGCCAATGTCTTAAGTTGCCTATCCCTGTCAACCTTGAGTACTGAGGGGGTGGGAGTGATCCTCGCTGTAATGATTTGTTTCCCTTTTTGAGCTACTACATCCATAAGTATAGGTAGAGTTCATCAAATTATAGCAGGTTACTCTTTTTTTTCCCCCTCTTCTTTCTTCTTCTAGTCAAGTTCTGATCATCCAGCCATCAAAGCCAGGTCAAGTGGTACTATCTGCAAGTATGGGTGTTCTTGTGTATCTCCCCTCACTTCATATCAGTTGGATGTTTCACTCTCCGTTCTAGTCCTCTGTGTCCATGTCACTGCCTCTGGGTCCAAGAGTCCTTGGGTCTTGCCATACTTCTGGCCAACCAGGTCTCCACCTGGGTTCACAGGGGTTATTGAATGTGGTTGGACTTAGCTCGCCACTTCATTGCTGTTTTTTCCCCCCCTCCCAATAACAAGGAACAAACGGGGCAACAACCAAAACAACCGGCCGCCCAAGGAATCCCCTTGAGTCTTAGTCTTGGAAGGGAGTTTACATTGAGGTGCAATCCACACTGAAGATTGTAGTCTTTGATCTTCATCAGTAAGTACTTCAAGTCTTCACTTTCAGCAAACAGAATTGAGTCATCTGTATATTACAGGTTGCTAAGGAGCTTTCCTCCAGTTCTGATGTTGTGTTCTTCTTTATATAGTTCAATTTCTTGAATTATTGGTTGAGTATACAGATTAAATGGTGAAAGATACACCACTGATGCTCACCTGTTTTGATTTTAAACCACTCAGTAGCTCCTTGTTCTGTTTGAATGACTCTACCTCTTGGTCTATTCATTGGCTGTTGTTGTCATTGTGAAGTGCCGTTGAGTCAATTACACCCATAGCAACCCTGTATAGGGTTTCCAAGGAGCAGCTGGTGAGCCTTGAACCACCGACCTAGCAGTTCAAACGATTTGCAATCTGACGCATTAGCCCACAGCGTCACACCAGGACTCCATTTATCGGCTGTTCATAAGCATAATTAAGTGTTCTGAAATTTCTATTCTTTGAAATGCTATGCATAGTTTTTTATGATCCACACAGTTCAATGTTTTTGCACAGTCAATAAAACACAATTAAACATCTTTCTGATTGATATTCTCTGTTTTCAACTAAGTTACATTTGACATCAGCAATGATATTCCTTGTTTCAAATCCTCTTCTGAATCCAGTTTGATGTTCTGTTAGTTCCCTATAGATATACTGCAACCCTTTTTTTTTTTTTTATTATCTTAGCAAAATTTTATTTGCATGTGATATTAATGATATTGTTTGATAATTTCCACATTTTGTTGAGAATGGGCACACATATCAATCTCTGCTAGTTTGTTGACCAGGTAGTTGCCTTCCAATTTTCTTGGCAGAGACAAATTAGTAACCCCAGCACTGCATCTATTTGCTGAAACTTTTCAATTTGTGTTCTTTTGGTGAATTCCTGGAGACTTGTTTTTTTTGCCAATGCCTTGAGTATAGCTTGGACTTCTTTTTTCAATACCATTAACTCCTGATCATATGACACCTGAAATGGCTGAACATCAACTGATTCTTTTTGGTATAGATATGTTTATTTCTTCCATTTTCTTATAATGCTTCCTGAATCATTCAAATATTTTACCCAAGGTGGTGGTGGTGGTGGTTGTATGCCACTGAATCGGTTCCTATTCATAGCGGCCCTGTATAGGGCTTCCAAGACGGTAAATCTTTACAGGAGCAGAAAGCCTCATCTTTCTTCCATGGAGTATAAATGAACCACTGATCATGTGGTTAGCAGCCTAGTTCATAATCTACTATGCTACCAGGGTCTTCAATATTGCAATTCAAGGCTTGACACTTTTCTTCAATTCTTTCTACCTGAGAAATGCCCAGTATATTCCTCCCTTCTAATTTTTAAACTCTAGGCCTTTGCTAGTTTCATTATAATACTTTCTCTTAGTCTCTAGCTTCCCTTTGAAATTTTCTGTCTAGCTCCGTAGCTTTATCATTTCTTCCGGTTGCCATAGCTTCTCTATGTTCGCTTCTCTAAGAGCAAGTTTCAGAGTCTCTTCTGATATCCATTTTGATCTTTTCTTTCCTGTCTTTTTAATGTATGTATTTCTTTCCTTCTTCATATATGATATTCTTGATGTCATCCCTCAACAAGTCTGGTCTTCAGTCGTGAGTGTTCAATGAGTCAACTCTCCTATTGAAATGGTCTCTAGCTTAAGATGTTATATACTCAAAGCTGTATTTTGACCCTTGTAGACTTGACAGCGCTTCACAACAAGACTTGTTTTGGAGTCCTGGTATGGGGCTGTAGGGTAAACACTGGACTGTTAACTATGTTGGTGGTTTAAACCCACCAGCTGCTCCTCAGAAACCCTATACAAGGTTGCTATGAGTAGGGACTGACTTGATGGCAATGCCAACAACAGACTTATTTTGATTTCATTTAGTTTCCACTTGAACTTGCATATGAACAATTGTTGAAATGTGCCACAGTTGGCCCCTGGCCTTCCTCTGGATGATGATATTGAGCTCTTTCCACATATGCAGCTGATTTGATTTCTGTGTATTCCTTCTGGTGAGGTCCACATTTACTTGTATGTTGTTGTTAAGTGCCATAGAGTTGGTCCTGGTTCTGAGAAACCATGTAGAGGGTTTCCGAGGAGTGGCTGGTAGGTTTGAACTGCTGGCCTTGTGATTAACAATCCAGTGCTTACCCTACAGTGCTATACCAGGACTCCATGTACTTGTATAATTGTCATTTATGTTGTTAAAAAAAGATATTTGCAATGAATAAATCATTGGTCTTGCAAAATTCTAACATGAGATCTCTGGAGTTGGTTCTATTATCAAAGCCATATTTTCCAACTACTAATCCTTCAGCTTTATTTCCAACTTTCATATTCCAATCACCAGTAATTATCAGTTTCGTTTGATCTATTTAAGACTAAAGAAGTTGGCAGAATTCTTCAATTTCTTCATCATTGGCTTTAGTGGTTTGTGCATAAATTTGAATAATAGTCATACTGATTGCTCTTCTTTATGTTGTTGTTAGATGCCATCGAGTCGGTACCAATTCATAGCGACCTTATGCACGACAGAACAAAACACTGCCCAGTCCTGGGCCAACCTCGAATTGTTGCCATGCTTGAGCCCATTGATGCTGCCACTGTGCCAATCCATCTTGCTGGGGGTCTTCCTCTTTTCCTCTGACCCTCTACCTTACCAAACGTAATATCCTTCTCCAGCGGCTGGTTCCTCCTGACAATATGTCTGAAGTATGAGAGACGAAGTTTGGCCATCTTGGCCTCCAAGGAGAACTCTGGCTAAACTTCATCTAACACAGATCTGTTGGTTCTTTTGGCAGCCCATGGCACTTTCAAGATTCTCCTCCACAACCATAACTTGAAAGCATCTATTCTTCTGCAGTCTTCCTTATTCACTGTCCAGCTTTCACATTCATATGAGGTTATTGAAAATACCATGGCTTGTATCAGGCGCACTTTAGTCCTGAAGCTGACATCTTTGCTCTTCAACAGTTTAAAAAGATCTTGTGCAGCACATTAGCCTAATGCAACATGTCGTTCGATTTCTTGACTTCAGCTTCCATGAGTGTTGATAGTTGATTCAAGAAGAATGAAGTCCTTGACAAGTTCCATCTTTTCTCTGTTGATAAGAATGTTATTTATTGGTCCAGTGGTGAGGATTTTTGTTTTCTCTACATTGAGATGTAAACCATACCGAAGGGTGTGCTCTTTGGTATTTATCAGTAAATATTTTAAGTCCTCTTCACTTTCAGCAAGCTAGGTTGTATCATCTGCATATCACAGGTTGTTAATGAGTCTTCCTCCAATCCTGATGTCATGTTTTTCTTCATATAACCCAGCTTCTCGGATGATATGCTTAGTATACAGGCTGAATAAGTATGATGAAATGCCATTCCTCCTCAAATTGTCATTTCAGAATAGTGAACCATATGATTGTATGATTCAAAATGGTCAATACCAGTCCATTTCAGCTCACTAATGACAAGGAAATTGATGTTTGTTTTCCATTTCATTTTGGACCACTTCCAAGTTTCTTAACTTTATATTTTGTACACTCCATATTCTGATTATTGATGGATGTTTATAGTTGTTTCTTCTCATTTTGAGTCATGTCACATCAGTAAATGAAGATCCTAAAAGCTTTGGTCTATTAATTAATGTCAACTCTAGTTTGAGGAGACATCTCATCCCCAGTAATTTTTTGAGTGTTTCCACCTAAAGGGCTCATCTTCTGGCAATATATCAGACAACGTTCTCTGGCTATTCATACAGTTTTCAATGACTAATTTTTCAGAAGTGGATATTCTCTTCTTTCTCCCTACTCTAAGTCTGGAAGTTCTACCGAACCTGTGCACCATGGGTGACCCTGGTGGTATTTGAAAAATTGGTGACATGGCTTCCACCACAGTATAACAAACTGACCAATGAGTGGTGGCAACTTAAATGACTTTCTAAATATTCATTAAAAATATTATGTCACTGTATAAAGTTAAACAGCATGTTCAAATACGTATTTTGGGGAGAAAAATTTAAGCCATAGCTATAATAAAAACATGATGCTCCAGCAAAAAAATTTTCATCTGTCAGAGAATGATGCAGTGCAATTTGGATATGGATGAAATTCCAGACAGATTTAAATTTCTGTGATGGATACAATTTTCATGTTCTTTTACTATGAAGATATTCACAAATTATTTAATAATTTTGTACAGTCTGAAACTTTTAATATGATCCCATTTTGCTCTGTCTCTTCTTGACTCTAGTAGTTAGATTTTTTGGAAATCAGATGACATCTGGTTTTTTTCAGAATTATTTGCTTCAATGAGAGATTTTAGGCAAGGCATATGACTCAACTTTTCAATCCTTCCAATTTATGTCTGTATTTTATGAAATTCACAGTTGTCACTCATAGATGAAAAGAATGTATCTGTCTCCAGAGTGGGGAATATCTTAATTAGAGCTCAATAAAATTGATATCCACTATTTGGCTTCTTTGGAATTGAATACAAATGATTGACTGGAATATCATTATGCTTGAGACCAGGACTAGGATAGAATATTTTTCAACATTTATCCACATGGCAGACACAATATGTCCTGATCCAATATGTCTAGTGTTGATAGTGGTTCCAGGAAACTCTACTCAGGGGTTGGTGCCCTCATGGGTAGCTTTACCTAAACTTTACCATGCCTCTTCCTGGACTGTTTGCATCCAAAGGTTGATGTTTGGGGGAGTATAAAATTTGACTATATTAGCCTAGGAGAAGACAAGTCTTTAAGGCCAACTCCCCGTAGGATTAGCTGAGCCTAATGTGTATCTAATTTGCAATTTGACTTCTCCTTCTGCCCACACTTGCTTCTCTTATTTCTTTTCCACAAGTGATAATCCAAGATCATGCCTTAATGACCATCCTTCACAGTAAATTCCATCTTAGAGTTTGTTTTCCAGAATACCTAACCTATGGCAATTAACTTCAGATTTCTCTGGAACAAGTCATCAAGTCTATCTTCTATTTATCTTTCCATTCATTCATTCATTCACTCATCTACTCAATTGTTTTTCTTAAGCCATCCTGGCATCTTAGAATATTCATTATTGTTTTCTTAATAGTATTTCTTAACATCATAACATCTGTACTATATACCAGGCAATCTTGTGCTATATTTAACTAGTTTCTAAAATAATAGATCAAGCATGACATTATGCGGCATGTTAGCATACTTTGTGATCAAAATCTAAAAGTGTAGCTTTCATTGAATTTGCTAAATAAATGTATAAAAATTATAGAGGGTTGGTTTGTTTATTTCAACAAAGCAGACAAAATTATAAAGCTGTAATGGTGACCAACGGCAAAGCAAAGTGAAGAATGAACAGGTTCAGGAATGGTTAGGAATGTGAGAGATATATTAGAAAAAGAAGCAAGTTAAAAAGTGGGTAGTTGAGTAGAGACTTGCCACATAGCCAAGATACAGATTTTGTAGCAAAATATCTTTGTCTTGAATCCCAACTCCACTACTTACTAGCTGTGTAATTTTGGATAATTTGCTTAAGCTCTGAAACCTGAGTTACTTCAGCTATAGAATGGGGATGATAATGACATTTGCTCTATAGGACTGTTAAGAATATTAAATGAAGTCATAGTTACAAAGTGTATGGACTAGGGCCTCTTAATCCAAGAGCTTGACAACTGCAATTTACTACTGATGTGGCCAGTGAAATCTAGTATTTATACTTTGCTGTCATTGTTCGGTGCCATTGAGTCATTTCCAACTCCTAGTGTCCATATGTACAACAGAAAGAAAGACTGACTGGTCATGCACCATCCTCACATGGGCTCTATGTTTGAGCCCATTGTTAGAGCCACTGCGTCAATTCATCTTACTGAGGGTCTTCTCGTTTTTTCTGATGCTCTATTTTATCAAGAATGATGTCTTTCTCCAGAGACTGGTCCCTGCCGATAACATGTCTCAACAACTATAGAATTTATTCTTAGCAAAATATGAAATGTCTTACTAATTCCTTTGCTCTGATTTTACATGTTTATTTGATATTGCACACATATTTTATTTCCAAATAACTATTAAATTTTTTTCCTTTAGAATAATCAGTCAATTTATGGAAAGCAATGATATCTTTATTAGAAGGAAACATTTCAAGGTAAATATCAATGTAATGTTAAGGTAGGAAAACTAGAAACATACATTTTGTGAGATTCTTAAATTACTGGTCAGTTCATTTAATGATTGTGAATAGAGGAAGACCAGGATTTCAAATGAGCCTGCAGAGCCTGAGCCAAGGTAGATTACAGAGAAGCGAACTGAGGAATAGAAAGTTAGGCTATGATCAGATAAGCAACCATTTTATGCCATCATATGTTGAGTTCATGCTTCTATTATAATCGATTAGATTTGAATCTCTAACAATTGCTCTTTGGGAACAGTTAGAAAGTGTGACAAAGAGTAGACTTTTGTGGACCATTGCTTTTACCTTTACAGTGCAAGTGTTTGCTAAGGCTTCTGGAGAATGGCTCAGTAGGATAAAGCACTGGCCTGCAAGGTCAGTTTGAATTGCAAAGTTGGAGGTTCAAATTCACCAACCTCACCTTAGAAACCTTGTATGTAGGGTCATGATGAGTTGGAACCAATTCAACAACATGGCACTTAACAACAAGAAGGTAGGAAGCGCATGTGCTTTTCAGGACCATAAGAGCTGAATCTTTATTCAGCTTCAAGGCTCAGTGAGCCTTGGGAAAATTTGAGTTCATTGAAATTCTTCACCCTGTTGAACACTGCTGTTCCATCTCTGTGCAGCTGTCATGTTAGTACTTGGGTAGCAGTTACAGAGTAGATAGAACTGGAACCAAGACTTTAGCTAGTGTATTTGCGAGGTTTTTGTGTGTGTATGTATGATGTATGTGTGTGTGTGGATCTGTATGGAAAAGTAAGTCAAGTCACATGCCTAAGCTAGAGAGGTGACTCAAAGTAAAGTAGGTAGCTATTAGTCCATTTTTGCAAGGACACGTGCCCAGAAAGTTCAGCAAAGGTAGAAGGGGCAGGCAGGTATTAGAGTGCTAGGCAGACAAGGCCTAAATTCACGAGGTCCTGGCAACAAAGGTTCATATAGTCTGAAAAGTAAGTACCCATGACTTAAGCTTCTTAGTAATGAGAAGAGATCTCAAGCTTAAGTTTGCAAAGTCTTCT
Organism: Chrysochloris asiatica; assembly: GCF_000296735.1. Taxonomy (NCBI): domain Eukaryota; kingdom Metazoa; phylum Chordata; class Mammalia; order Afrosoricida; family Chrysochloridae; genus Chrysochloris; species Chrysochloris asiatica. The sequence continues at coordinate 13,775,595 of NW_006408579.1, forward strand.
TCATAACTGGTTTTAGGTGGTGACTAAATGCTGGTGTGGTGTTGGGTCAGTGGTTCAAACTCACTATCTGCTACAAAACCCTATCCTGGAACCATCTCCCTGGCACTTAACAACAAGTCTGAAACTGACAAAGAAATGCATCTGGCTGGAAGAAGTTTATTTCAACAAGCATGTATAAGCAGATTAATCAATTTTTGAAAAAATTATCAAGGAAATTTGTGGGCTGGTTAATTATGTCGTAAAGAAGAATTTACAGGTTTAGGGGTACCTACAGGGTTGACCTGACCCAAGCCATAGTATTTTCAATAACTTTATATGCGTGTGAAAGCTGGACAGTGAATAATGAAGATCATAGAAGAATTGATGCTTTTGAGTTACGGTGTTAGAGGAGAATATTGAAAGTGCCATGGGCTTCCAAAAGAACCAATAGATCTGTTTTGGAAGAAGTGCAGTCAGAGTGCTCCTTGGAGGCCAGGATGACCAAACTTTGTCTCTCATACTTCTGACATATTGTCAGAAGGGACCAGTCGCTGGAGAAGGATATCATGTATGGTAAGGTGGAGGGTCAGAGAAGAAGAGGAAGACCCCAATGAGATGGATTGACCAAGTGGCAGCATCGATGGATTCAAGTGTGGCAACAGTAGTAGCAGGTTGGCTCAGGATCGGGCAGTGTTTTGTTATGTTGTGCATAGGGTCACTATGAGTTAGTACTGACTAGATGGCACCTAACAACAATAACAACAACAGCATTGCCATAAGTTTGAATATATTTTACAGAAACATGTTTGGTTCAAAGAGCTACATTTTTTTTTTTTTTTTGGTGGCGGGAGGAGGGTACACAGAAGTGGGGTAGCATAGTGGCTCCATAGGATAAACACTGGACTGTGAACCATAAGGTAGGTGGTCTGAGCCCACCAGTAGCCCCATGGGAAAAAGATAAGGCTTTCTGTTCCCCTGAAGATTTAAAAACCCGCAGAAACCCTATAACAGGGACACCACGAGTCAGAACCGACTCTGATGACATTTAACAACAAGCTCTAACATTAGCCAACATTATATTGCTGTTTGCCCCTTGCATGCACTTATTCTTAATTGGTATTATTGAAGGACAGTTGCAAGACTGATGAAGTAAAGGATTTTTGCTTAAATGACAACTTTCTATTGATCCTTTCTTGCTCCTCTGCTCAGTTCCCTGAATCCCTTTCCTCAAGAGATACAGCTAAGGAGATCCTGGGGCCTACACATTTTTTTCAGAGAGATGTATTTAGTAGACAAATATATCAAGTTTCAGGGTTTAACTTTGATGGATGATTATGTTAACAAAGTTTTTGTACTTTTACTAGTCTTCCAAATACTTTTCATAGAGATAAAGGGCCAGAGGAGATAAGAGTATGGGGAGAAAAACTCATCCAGCCAAATCTGCTTTTTGAATTCTTCTGGTTTTGCCACTGCTCATTTGATTCTTGTGCTGTTGATTGTTGATCAGGTGACTGACTCCAGGTGCATGATGGGGGTGTGGATCTGGATGCTATTGCCTGAAATGTCAACTCAGAGGAGTTGAGTGGAAGGAACACAGGGCTCGCAAATGGGAAACCTGAGTTTTACTCCCAACTGTGTCATCAAATCACTTTGAAACCTTGTTGTTAAGTGCCATCAATGCATAGCAGCCCTATATAGGGTTTCTGAGATGGGGCCTGTGGGTTTGAACTGCTACCTTGAAGTTAAAATCGACCTTGCAGTCTAGTGCTTACCCTACAGCACCACACCAGGACTCTTTGAAACTTGAGGCAGGTCATTTAGTACCTTTGTGCTTTAGATTTAGCGATATCATTGAGCAGACAATTAAATAATGAACCATGACGCTTTCTGATGACATGACAAAACCCTTACATATATGCTTAAGAGAGAAAAGCAGCTTACAAACCTCACAGCTAAGACTCCACTCTTAGTCTACTCAAACCCAAAACTAAACCCACAGCCATGAAGTTGATTCTGATGCACAGTAACCCTGTTGAATAGGGTAGAACTGCCTTGTACGGTTTCTAGGGCTGTAAGTCTTTGTGGAAGCAGACTGCCATATCGTTCTCCTGTGGAGTAGCCGGGGCATTCAAATCACTGACCTTCTGGTTAGTAGCTGAGCGCTTAACCACTGTGCCACCAGGGCTCCTTACCCTTGATCTATCTGTTGTGGAAACCATGGTCTTAACCACTATGTATCTCAATATCTATGTGGTAGAAACCAGAGTGTTATATTATTAAAATCATTCTCTTACTGATTTCCCCAATAACTAGAATACTATTAGATAAAAGAGAAGTCATTTTTGTCACAGTCAATTTACCATCACATAGCTTATACCCTTAAGTATTCTGTGCCCTTAAGGATGTCTATCTTAATAGATCTGCTGAAGGTAAAGCCTAGGAAGGACAAAGGAAAAAATATTTTAATGTGGGCAAGAAGGAAGATAGAACTGCTAAGAAAAAAAAAAATCATGTTGTTTAATAATCTTTTTTTCTGGCTACAAGTTTTCTTCCTCTTCCTTGAGAGGTTTGCTTTGGGGCCGGATATTCTTTGCACATGTAAGATTTTTTTTTCTTCCAAACATTTCTAAATGTATATTAACTAGCAACTAAGACTGAGTGTTTCTGGTAAGTCTGAATTCCAGATGTGTGGCAACTAAAAGACTGGTGTTTGTTGTAATTTGTTGAAAGGATCTGCCTAGCCTTTCAGAGGTGAAAATGAATGGTAGTAAGTACTGAATACTTACAGAATAATGTCCCAACATTGTCCATGTCCTAATCCCTGAAACCTGGCCTGGCAAAAGGGACTTTAAAGATATGAATAAGTTAAAGATCTGCCCTAAGTGTTGTAATCACAAGGGTTCTTCGATTGTGACAGGGGAGTCAAAATCAGAGACTTGACCATGGAGCCCATGTTGCAATGATGCAGTCAGAAGACAAGGAATGCAATTAGCCTCTTGTTGTTGTTAACTGCCATCGAGTTGGTTCTGACCCCTAGCGACCCTATATATAGTTTCCGAGAGCAGCTGGTGAGCTTGAACCACCGATCTTGCAGTTCAAACAGTTTTGCAGTTTGGTGCATTAGCCCACATTGCCACACCAAGACTCCCCTGGAAATGTCAAAGAATGGATTTTCCCACAGAACCTTCAGAAGAAATTCAGCTCTGCTGACACTCTGATTTTAGCCTGTAAGACCCATTTCATATTTCTGACTTTTAGAAGCATAAGGTAATGGATTTGCATTGTTTTAAGTCATGAATTTTGTGGTAATTTGTTACAGCAGAATTGGAAACTAATAAGCTATTATTTCCAGAGGGCTGTCTTGATTCCCATTACAGACAGCAATTTCACACAAGAAAGCTCAAGGAAAAACATTTTATTCTAAACTTTATTACTAAGGTTGTGTAGCTTTTCAACCTGGAAAACACTGCTAAAAATGATTATGACTGGGAAATTTAATGGCATAGGCAACAAACACACAGGTAAATATTCTGTATAATCCAAGTTTAGACAAATCCGTTTATCTCGGGTACGTTCAGTGCCTTACTGTGAAGTTTCTGCAAGTCAGAAGTGAGAGACGAACCAATGAGCTGAAAGATAACTCAATCAATCTGCTTCCTCTGTCTTTGCTCAGTACAGGAAATCTTTCGCTGTGTCAAGTTCCAAAGAAGAGTGTTTTCTGTGCCAGTTTACTAATCAGGCTCTAACACATAGGGTGGAAGGAAGGAGTTCAGAGGAAGGAGTGCCTTGCTACGACCGGCTTGGAGCTCCAGCCCAGAGAAGTGGGAGTCACCCGAGAGAGCCTCACCATGTCCACAGTTCCTTCTGTTTCTCTGTGGAGAGAAAGTGCAGAGTGAAGGGCAGGAAGAGAGAAGCCAGAAATGCTCTACACTTGGAGAACTTCTGAGCTGGTGCTACTTTCTATGTTAACAGTTTACTCAGTTGCTGGTAAGTTTGATGTGTCTTTGGGAGCAAAGATGACCTGTGAGAAACTTGGTCTTAGCTATTCCTGAGCTTTCTTTACCCTTGTTATGGGGGTGGGGTGGGGGCTTACGAGATCTATTTTGTTTTGTTACTTTTACTGTCTTCTTTGTCACCATCTCTTTAATTATTTTACTTTGTATCTCCCAGTATGTATGTATCTCTATAATTCACTTCACTGTTCACTTCCTAGTCCCTGTCCCCATTTTTTGGGCCCAGGCAGGATAAATTAAATAAATACTAGTAGCAGTTCACGTCGTCTGGATTCTCTGTATCTTATCCCTTGCTTTTATTTTCAATAATAACCGTATCTCACTTAGATCTTCACTGTTAAAGAGTATAAATTAAGAATCCGTTTCTATGACTAGGTGATTGTCTCCTAGGGCAGACTGGCAGTTGATGTGGCTGTGGGCTGTCTCGATTTACCTTTCAGGTGTGTGGGCTGTAAGAGATGCTCTCTGGCTCAGAGGACATAGTCTCAATGTCTAGGTACTTGTAGGAGTTGGAGAGAACTTGAGGCATGGAGGGTTAATAGGAACCGAATTGTCAGGTAGAACACTTTTATTAGACTGGAGCTGCTGGTGCAAACAAGTACAGTTGGTTTTAATTGTACGATTTGGTAATAGAATGAGGAAAAGGTATTTTTTTCCTCATACAAATAACCATTTAAAATATCTATTTTACAGCAAAAATAACCTGTTTTCTACATCTTGTTCTTCAAATAGAGCACAGGTGAACTAACCATAGTTTATTACTGGAAATTTCCCTGGAGAATTGTCATATACTTTGATATACACAGCATCCCAGGGATGTAGATATGTAAGAGATTTCTCCATTTCACAAGGTAGAAACAGATGCTTCCAGAGGTAAAATGATTTGTTCTAGGTGGTGTGGTGCTGTGGGTTAATGCACAGGACTGCAAGGTTGGTTTGAACCACAAAGTCAGCGGTTCAAGCTCACCAGCCGCTCCTCGGAAACCCTGTACAGGTTCTTTATGAATCATAACCGACTCATAGGCACTTAACAACAACAACATATTACTGTTATGTGGCAGGTTTAGACCCAGTAGTTATGTATGTCAGTATTTAAAACCAAACCCAGCGCTATCAAGTTGATTCTAATGCACAGCGACCCTACATAGGGTTTCCAAAACTGTAAATACTCAGTGGAGCAGACAGCCTCATATTTCTCCCATGGAGTGGCTGGTAGGTTTGAACGGCTGAATTTGCAGTCAGTAGTTCAGTCTTATATGTGTTTCAGTTGTTGCTATTAAGTGCCATTGAGTTGTTTCCAACTCATAGTGACCCTGTATAGGATTTCCAAGGAGCAGCTGATGAGTTTGAACTGTGGATTTGTGGGTAGTTGTCCAGTGCTTATCCTACAGTGCCACACCAGGATTTCAGTTTTTATTGTTGTTTAGTAGCGTGGAGTCAGTTCCAACTCATAGCAAGCCTGTGTGTGGTTTCTGAGGAGTGGCTGGTTTGAACTGCTGACCTTGTGGTTCAAACCCACTTTGCTGTCCAGTGCATTTTCCTACAGCCCTACACCAAGACTTTAGTAAGCATAACTAAATTTGAATAGAAAGAGTTTCTCAACATTTAGCCTTTATGCTTTTTACTAAAGAAACTCATTACTCATAACAATTATAAAATACGTATATGATTTATTCACCTAAATGCCAAAAAAAAAAAAAAGTGTAAATGACATTAAATAGACTACTTGCTCACTTAAGGAAAAAATCGAAGTATGTGAATCTTTCAATAGTTGAGATGTTTTTGAAGATAAGTTCTTACAGAGACCTGTGCAGCACCCAGGATGGTGGGGAATCCAGCTAGACCAGGAGCTGTCTGTGCAAACTGAATTAGTACTTTTGGGTAAAGGAAAAAAAAAAAGAAAAAAGAAGATTAAAACATAATCTATGATTTTCTATTTTAAAGGTTAAAAGGTTAGACTGTTTCTGAGCCCAACTAGGGGATGTTACATATATTGCATCTCTGAAGTTTGTATTTGTAGCATTATAAGTTGTTTAGGATTGAGATATAAACATACATCTTTACATGTAGTGATTTGGCATGATACATTCACCATGACATGATTCAAAATAATGAGAAACAAAACTTTTGGGTGGTGAATGACATTATGTCTTAATTACTAATGCTGCTTTATTACTATCAAGTAGAAATCTACCTATTTACAAGATAGATTCACAAAAAAGCAAGCAAACTAATTCATTGAAAAACAGAAAAAAATTTTTTTTGACTATTTACTATTCTTTGCTTATTTCCTTATAACTTCCAACAATGTGGTAGTTGGCATAGTAGCCTTGTTTATAAAAATGTAATGGAAGCAAGGAAGCTAAACTGTCTACTTCAGAGCAAATATCCCCAACCCTGTGCCTGGTTCCTTTCTTTCATGTTCTCCCCTTCCCATGTTTCTTTTTTCCTTCTATTAGCCCTAATGCTTTGCATATATTTTCCTCTGGTGTTCAAAATTATATTTTGCTATTCCAATTGAAATTATTTTATCTTTTACAGCACTTACTTGTAGAATCATTATTGAGGTTATGTGTTAGACTTTTTTTTTTTTCTTTCGGTCTAATTTTAATTCTTTTATTAATATCTCCCACCAGGGGGCAGGCAGTAACCAGAGAAAGAGGCGAAACAAAAGAGCCAGCTAGTGTTATTTGATAGTTTCACCACCTTTGCAAAACATGGAGAAAGAGATTAAAACAATTGCATAAATAAAGGGTTTTGTCCTCATTACTTTTAGCCCTAACTTCCTTTTCTAGTGTCTGATAGAACCCCATGCTTAAGCAATTAGTAAATTAATCAGAAGTACTTACTGAGAACAGTGAGTATGTGTGGAAGGAAGGAGTACGGTATGTAGGAGAACAGTGGCTCCTTGTTGTTAAGTGCAGTTGAGTCAGTTCTGACTCATAGTGATCCTGTTTCCAAGGACCAGATGATTATTTTGAACCGGCAACTCTGTGTTTCAAACTGACTTTATGATCGAGCACTTATCCTACAGTGATCTATATTAGGGAGACAAAGCTATGATAAAATGCTTGGAAAGCATTTGAAGTTAATCAAGTTTAAAATTGTTTTTGAACCTAAACATTCCTAGTCTAGTTGTTCAAAGTTGGAGTAAATTATTGTGTGTTGGAGTTGCCAAATGTTTTCTGTACGTAATGAGTCTCCAGCTGGCCCTGGAATGATAAAGCTGGAGAGATTAGGAGAAGGGGTGTGTAGCATGAAAAAGGCTAGGTGGTCTAGGGAGAGAAAGAACCTTAGTTTAATGGAACAGAGATTGCGTGTTGTGTGATAAGGCCAGATTCCAGGGGTCCTTGATAGCTAAACAGAGAAACCTGGGTACAGCACATTAGGCAATCGGGAGATGTCTTATGTTTTATGAAGGGGAAAATAAAACAACAAATAAATAAATACAATAAAACACTAGTTTAGGAGAACAACTTTGGCGATAGCATCCTATTGAGTGGAAATGACACTTGGTAAAATATTTATTCTGAAGCAAGCGTCAAGGGCTCCTACCCTTGTGTTTCTGTTTTATGAAGTCTTTTAGTGGCACTGAGAGACATGTGGTGGTTGAGAAGGGAGGACACCTAAAAGGAAAGTTCCCGCAGGTACTGGAAATACAGCGCAATCCAGATGTGTGAATCATTCATGCAGTGGCTGATCCTGCAAAGAGGAAACATAGGGAACAATTTCAGATCTTTTTGGACTTAGTCATCGGAACCATAATTATCACCTTCTTCCCCATAACTGAGAACAAGATCTTACAAGAGATAGGTATAAATTAAATGCTTAGCCTGAAAGAGGAGAGTAAATTCTTTTGAAATTGAGAAGTGAGATAACAGATAGATGAACAATCATAGGTTGAATATTGCAGTAAGAAAATAGGAACAAATGACAGTATTCACAGCAGATTAATGAGCGTGTTAGTTTTTGGTGCTAGTTAGTAAAACAATTCAATTGTCATTTGGTTTTATGTTTTACTGGAAAAATTAATCTGTACAGTCATCAGAATATAATAACTAACACTACACTTTTGCCACTTCCTCATTCTTATAATTTAATGATTCCTGACTGGGATTAGGGAGATTTATGGCTTTGACAAATTTCATATGATAGTCATAATCAGTTCATTTTTCTCCCAGAAATAAAAGCCACTGTCTATCTATATGTTAAAACTGACCAACGAAATTCAAACATTTTCTAGCTAGAATCTACTTGCCTTACATGTGCAGAGAACATTGAAACTACCCAAAACATTGTATTTGAGGAAAGCAGTGTAAAAATATTTTCAGGATTGAAACAGCAATGAAAAATTTCTGAAGCAAATAAATTTCTTTAAAAATCTCAGTTCTTCTGAGTTGTTAGCTATTGCAGTTTCTTCAGAAAGTAGACTGGGAGATACGCATAGAGCTTAGCATGTTTAATAGTTAGAGCTTTTGGGAAAAAGTACCTGGAAGGAAAAACAAGGGTGCACAAGCAGTTCATATGCAGACTCAACCAATTGACACCCTCATCTGATCCTATAGGAGCTCTGGAGTTAGAATGGCCCCATAGATTCTCGTGTTGAATCAAAAGGCTGGGTCTTTATACTCCCTGTCTGTCTCAATCAGTACAAGCTGTCAGCTCCCTTGGAAGGGATCAACTTTGGGTGAACTGAGGGAATCTCTAAAAGTGCTGAGTGCTGAAGGCTGTCAACAGTGTTCCTAGTCACGGGAACAGAGTCATTTCTTGAAGGGGATTCTGGGTGGCACCATATCAAGCCCACCATAGACACCAGTTTTGATGCTCTTTAATCCTTGCTGAATTTCCAAGTTTCTGTCTGGTATCATTTCCTATATAGTTCAAAGAGTTTCCTTAATCATTTGTAGCAGTAAATGTCTGCTGGTGATGAGTTCTCTTAATTTTCTTTGATCCGAAAAGTATTTCACTTTTATTCTTGAAGGATATTTTACTACGTATAAAAATCTGGGTTGGCATTTTTCCTTTCAGTATTTAAAAAATGTTTAGTTTATACTCTGCAGATCTTGCACAATTTGTTTTTCTTTTTGCATACCTAAAATTGCTCTAGTACATAAAATGTATTTTAAAAAAACAAACATGTTTTGTTGTTTCTGATGAGAAGTCAGGGGGCATTCGAATCATTGTTTCGCTGAATGCAATCTGTCATTTTTGGAGCCATTTTATCAGTTATTTCTTCAAACTCACCAGTTGCTCTTTGGAAATCCTATACAGGGTCGCTATGAATCTGTCTGAACCAGCTTTATGGCATTTAACAAGAACAGTGATGTGCTTATATGTGGCTAACTTCATATTAATTCTACTTGGAGATCATTTATCTTTTTAAACTCTTAATTTTATGTTCTTTAACAAATTTGGGAAATTTTCAATCACATTTTTTCCTAAAATTTTACCTGGTAACTCTTTCTCCTTCTGGAACTTCAATTACACGTATGCTAGAAGTTTTGCCAATTTATCACTGGTCTTTGAAACTCTAAAAAAATTTAAAACTGTTTTCTTTTTGTGCTTACGATAGGATAATTTTTATTAATCTATTTTCAAGTTCACTGAAAATCTTTTGTCTTCATTATTTTCTTAATTCCATCCAGTGAATATTTTATTTAGGATATTATCTTTTTCAGTTTTAGAAGTTTGGTAATTCAATATGTGGGTCACTTGAGATGGGTCTTTGATTATCTTTTTCTATAAGAATGGGTCATATTTTCCTGATTGTATATTGAGTAATTTGATTTGGATTGTGAATGTCGCATTGCAGAAATTCTGGATTTTATTATTCTTGTTTGTTGTTATTTTGTGAAGTCTATAAAGAGCTCTGGTAGCTTAGTGGTTACGAATCAGGCGGCTAATCTCACGGTCAGCAGTTGGAAACTACCAGCTGTTCCACGGGAGAAAGATGAGATTTTCTGCTCCTGTGAAGGTACAGTCTCGGAAACTCTATACAAGGTCACTCTTGAGTCGGAACCGACTCCTCGGCACATAACAACAACAAATCTCTCAGCGATCCCATGTGTGCAGAGTAGGACAGCTCCATAGGCTGTGTCTTTATGGAAGTAAATCTCCTGGATTCTCTCTTGATACACTTCTGAGTATGGATTCAAACTGCCAATTTTTCTCTTAGTAGTTGAGTACTTTCTATTGTATTATTTCAAAGAATGTTGATTGCTGTTGTTTTAGAAAGCATTTAACTTGGTTGGTCTCTAACTGCAAACTCTGTCTTTGAGACAGCATGGCAAATCTCATTTTCTTTTATTTAGTTCATCTGCTTTGAGTGTTCTCTGTCATGGGTTCAATGTCAACAAGAGATATGGGTAGTGTTTATTCACAGAATTTGGGACTCTATTTCTATAGGTCTGTTCACTTTCCAGGGTTTATGGAAATAAATTGCCAGGTTTTTTCTCCCGTGAAGTGGCTAGTAAGTTCAACGTGCCAACCTTTGGGTTAGCAAGCAAGCACTTACCCGTTGCAGTGCCAGGACTCCTCATCTTCAGGGAGTTGTTTGTATATATATTTGTCTTGAATTTTTAGCTGTCAAAGCTTACTTGACCATAATTGAAGTGGAATTTTCTTTAAATGTATGTCTTTTTGATGTGATTGTGTTTTCATAAGCTAATATGAACTCACTCTTGGACAGTGAGATTGGGTATACTATATTATTAACAGCCTTCTTGCTTTCTGAACTTCATCAAAGTGTTAAATGTTTTGGCTCTTTTCACTTTCGCAATAAAATCTCACTCCCTTTCTTCAATTTTTAGATACAAACATATTCTTTTTTTTTTTTTTTAATCTATAGATTGATCCTTTATTATCTTAACAAAACTGCTTAGCCTCTTTACGCTGTAATTTCCTCATTCATAAAATGAAGGCAGGACTTTCCAGTCCTTAAAATCAAATTCCTCCATTTTATAGATAGAGTAAATAAAGACCAGGAATCCTGAAAGTATTCCTAGAGCTATCACTCACCCATTTAGGGGCTAAGCTGAGTTTGAAATACCCTCCACATTACCAAAAAATAGCAAGGAAAAGAGATGTGGGAAGTATGTGGATAAACATAGATGATTTTTAGATGTTTTGCATTTGAAATGACAGCAAATATTTAAGTGGAAATGTTGTCATTGTTAGGTGCCATCGAGTTGGTAGTGACTCATAGCGACCCCATGCACAACAGAACGAAGCACTGCCCGATCTTGGGCCCACCTCACAATTGTTGGCATGCTGAGATTTTGGGTTAGGAAAAATAGGTCAAAGCTAAAGTGCCTACCAAAAACTAAGGGAGTGTCTGCCATATGTCAGGTAATGTGCTCCATGCTGGTTATATGAAATTTAAATCAGACAGGCATAGATGCAGCTTCCATGGAGCTTATAACCTGGTAGGGAAGATAGATGCTAAATAAATTATTGTTAGTAATTAATGAATACAAAGTGTTTAAGAATAAATATTGAGTGATATGGAACTATGAAACTGATATGTCTAATTCAGTCTCAGTGTTAGAGAAGGCTTCCCTCAGAAAGTGGTGTTTAAAACGAAGATAAGCAGAAAGCAGGACCAATTAGGGACAAACATTCCAGGTTGGTTGACCAGCATGTGTGATGGACTGAGGAACCTCAACTGTGTTGTTGTTGTTGTTGAATGCCGTTGAGTAGGTTCCGACCCACATCAACCCTGTATAGGGTTTCCAAGGAGCAGCTGGTGAGCTTGAACTGCCAACCTTACAGTTCAAACGACTTTGTAGTCCGGCGCATTAACCCACAGCGCCACACCTCAACTATGGAGTTTAGAAATCAACTGTTAGAAGCCCAGCTAAAGTTCTGAGCCTGGGGGAGAAAAATGAGGGAAGGCGTTGAGGAGTAGCTACAGCACGTTCCTAAAGGGAAAGTAAGGCTTCCAGAAAGGTAGAGGAGGAGACAGAGAGGGAAATACACAAGGTACAGTGGTGCAGTTTATGGGAACAGGCTTTAGGAGAAGAAAATGGCTCATAGTAACAAATGCTGAGCAACCCAGGAACACGAGCATGTAAGAAAGTTTGACGAAAATGGGACATGTGATGTTCAACATTGCAGTTTGAGTAAAATTGTGGGGGAACAGAAAAATTGCCAAGTACTAAGAAGAGAGTAAGGCAATGCAGTGGTTGAGCGCTTGGCTGCCCAACAAAAGTCAGTGGTTAGAATTTACAGTTGCTCGGTGGGAGAAAGATGAAGCAGTCTGCTTCTGTAAAGATTTACAGCTTGGAAACCTTAAAGGCAGTTCTACTCTGTCCTATGAGCTGGAATGACTCAAAAGAGGAAAGCAGCATCTATCCACCCCACCCCCGCCTTTCTTCTTTCAACATAGGGGAAACCTAGATGTATTCAAAGGGTGTTAGTTGAGAAAATTCAGTGATTAAAAAAAAATATTTTACTGTGAATTACATGATAGTTTACATGGGAGTACATTAGTTTTACATTCATTCTATTGTATATTGTTTCATTGCCATGGTTACAATCCCCTCCATTCATCATCAACCAACCAAAGGGTATACCCTGCAAGCCTGTACCCTACACCACCCACCCCCAACAGTCTTCAGCACACAGTCCCTCTCCCTCTATGAATCTAAAGTCCCCAGCTGTTCCACGTCATCGTCTCTGTCTCCATCTCAGGCATCACTGCTTCTCTGGGTAGGGTCCCGCTCTTGGTCAGCTCTTCTCCGTTGATGGTCCTAGGGACCTCCGCTCCCAGACTGAAAAGTTATTCCCTCCCTTCCTTGCTATGAAATGGCTACCTTTACATTTCCAACCTTCACAATCAGTCCTGATAACAATTATTCACTATTGTATCACAAGAGACCCATCTGCATTTCATTTCATCAACTCCGCCTAGACAGATTGGATACTACCCACTGGAAATTCTACCTTCCTCCAGGCCCCCTGGCTCTAGGTTCCCTCTTGAAAGCTTGTAAGCCAGTCACTTCTTGCCTTTGTAGCCCCCTGCCCATCCAATGGGTATCCATTTGGGTATCCAATGTCCAAGTTGCCCATCCCTGTCTACTCTGTGTGTGGAGGGGCTGGGAATGATTCTTGCTGTAAAGGTTTGTTCCCTCTTTTGAGCTATTGCATCCATAGGTGTAGGTCAAGTTCATCAAATTATATCAGATTACTCTTTTTTTCCTCTTCTTTCTTCTTCTGGTTGAGCTCTGATCATCCAGTCATTGAAGCCAGGTCAAGTGGGTATTATCTGCAAGTGTGGGTATTCTTGTGCATATGCCCTCTCTTCTTATCAGCTGAACGCTTCACTCGAAAATTCAGTGATTTTTGTAAAGTGTTTTTTCTTTACAAACTGTATGCATGTATATGTAGCTTTATGTGGTTTAGTGATATCCTTTTTCCTTGTCATGTTGTTACTTTCCCATGAAATACTACCTTTTTTTTCAAAAGATTATCCATTGTACAAAGGAGAATATTTATTATCCTACCCATTTGTGATATTGACAATTTTACAGGAAAAAAAATTAAAAGGTTCAGTGATAAGGACTAGTCGATTTTGAATAATAAGAGTTAGTTATTTTTATAAGAATTTCTTTATTCTATCATTGGATGTTTCTCAGGGGGTGTTCTAAAGTAGTAATTTTACACAAGACAGAATCACTTTAAAGTCTAAAATATTAAAGATACTTCAGTGACTTCTTGTTATTGAGTGCCACTGAGTTAGTTCCAACTCATAGCAGCCCTGTATAGGATTTCTGAGGAGCAGCTAGTGGCTTTGAACCGCCGACCTTGCAGTTAGTAGTCCAGTGTTGTGTTGTTGTTGTTAAGAGCCATCAAGTCGGTACCAACTCATAACAACCCTGATAGGGTTTCCAAGTAGTGGCTGGTGAGCTTGAACCACTTACTTTGCAGTTCAAATTGACCTTGCAGTCCAATGCATTAACATACAGCGTCATACCAGGATTACAGTGCTATGTTAAGCCTACTTAATTAGCCTTTAGATTCCATCTGGGCACATGGACTTTCTCAAAAATTTCAGGTGATTCTGATGGGAGCCAGGATTTAGATCCTTCTTAATTCCATCACTGCAATTTTTCTTGCTGCCTTGAATACTCAGTTCATTCATCTTCTGATTTACTGACCCACGATGTGGACTTTAACTTTTCCTGAGGGTAGGGAGCTCAGCTCACTCATCTGATCATTTCACAGCTGTCTGGTCTAGGTATTCAGAAAATGTCTGTAACCTCAATTTCCTCTAAATATCTGCGGGTTCTGAAACCACTCTTGCCCATTTTCTTCTCAAAGTATCAGTCTTTCAAAAAGTAAATCTCCAAGTTGCTTCTGTGTTCATTTCCTCTCACATCTCCTGGGGTTCTGCTTTACCAGTCATCCTCCTTCCTTCATTCTTGTAACTTCTAGGTCTCCCTGATTCTATCCCCAATACACTTTGCTCTCCTCTGTCTTTCAACACCCTCTCTGTCCTCAGAGCTCCAGATGCCATTTCATCTCTGTTTTCAAGTGTCACTTGTTTCACTTCTGCCATTCTTTGAAGGTTAAAAATTCTTGAAACAGTAGTATACTGTTGACTTCATCTCTGTTTGCTCCCTTTCAGTCTGGTTTTTATTCATGCCTTTGAATTGCAACTGCTCTGTCTCCATTGAAGACTTTTGCATTATGTGATGGTTGCTGCTGTCCTTTTGGTGAAGTCCCATTGAGTTGGTTCCAAGTCATAGCAAACTTGTATTGGGTTTCTGAGGCTGTAAGCAGTCCAGTGCTTATTGTACAGAGTTATCGATGGTATTTGCCAAAAAAAAAAAAAATGACCAGTAATAAGTCTTTTATTAGCACTACGTCTCAACTAACTTTGTGATTCTATTGTCTTAAAAACTAGAATCGAGCTTATTAGTTACCATAATTCTTTTTGTTTTCTACATTTTATTCACTTATTGAATTCGTTATGAACTGCTGTATTTTGAAAACTGTTACTTTAAAAAAATACTTCTTTTTCTTTTTATAAACAATCTGGGTGTTTTATTTTTGATCTTGTTTTATGTCTTTAAATGAAGTTATAGTTAAGTAAAAAGTGTCGCTTTCAAAAGATCCTTTGTCAGACTATCTTTTGCCTCTTTTTCAATTAAGTTGTCCATGTCTCTTTTTTTTTCTTATTGATTCTTGTATTTTTTTGGTTTATTTTAAGTAAGAAATTAGTCTTTTGTTTATCATAAATGTTGTAAATATCCCTCAGATATTTGCTTTTTTTGTTGACATTATTTAGAGTATAATCTCTATCTATATATTGGCCATGTAGAAATTTAAAATTCTTTACATAATTAAATTTATCAATGTTTTTCTTTTGAGTTTCTGTGTTTTGCATCAACTTTAGAAATGCGTTCGTCACTTGAGGTAACCAACTGTTCCAGTTTGTCTGGGACTTTTCTGGATTTACCATGAAAAGTCTTTGTCCAAGGAAACCCCTTCAGACTCTGTCTAACCAAAATGTAAGACACCATTTCTTACTCTTAAGATCAAGAAAAAAAAAAAAAAATTACTCATCTCTTTTTTCCAGCATTTTTATTTTTCATGTTCAAATTCTTGATGTGCTCTATAGTCTGTATGGTACAAGAAAAGAGGTAGGGAACTGGTTTTATTTTATTTTATTTTCCATTTTGCTAGCCACTTTTCTCAATACCATTTACCAATGATATAACTCACTTTACCAATTTTAATGCCCATTCTCTCACACACGAAACGGTCACACATGAAGATGAAACTGAAGGTTAGAGAGTAAACTGTGCAAACTTATAAGGGTAATAAGTGGAAGAGTTAAAATAATTAATTTTCTTTTTCTAATTTTTGTATTTTTTCTTTTTCTGTGTGAAAACATTGTTTTCCAAGCAAATATTTTGTTTATTGTTCCTGCTATTATACAAAGCCTTTAAATATATAAGTATTTCAGTTCTATAACCAAAAGTCTAAGGACATGAAAGAAGCATGCTTTATCACAGGAAAACAATATAATGCCAGAATCAATATTCTAACATTATGTTTGAGTTCATTAATGTAAACAAATTTTATCTTAACCTTGAAAATACATACAAAAAAAAAAATTTCCCCTCCAATTCTGGAAAAAAAATATAGGTAATAAAGATGATTTAAAATAAGAAATTAGTTGCTTGTTCTTTCAGTACGTTCTTTTTTGGAAGTAAAGATTATAACTTGAAATATTGAACTATTGGACATATAAAGGGGACAATTTTAATTTTTAAACCATGTTACCTTTCATATTGATAAAATTAATCATTAATTTTTTGTTTTTGTATTTACATAGGAAAATACATTTTTCTCAGGAAAACAGATTCTACAATCATGATTTGAGACAAGAATAACAGTAAAAATGGAGGCCCTTTTGTTGTCCCTCTAGGCATGTGTCCTCTGCATGTAAAATTACTTATATTTAAAATGCTGGTTTCTCCTTCTTTGCCCACTATCTACTTTCAGGCTTGGAATCTTGCATTAGTTATATATTGCTGCACAACAAATTACCACAAAACTTAACAAAATTTGAAGTTCACACATCAACAATGGTTTATTCTCTCCAGGCAGATGGCACAGCCTTTTTATAAGCTGATTTCAATAGTGACTGCGTATCATTTCTCCATGTCTTATCACTAGAAGTGAGTTAAGAAGTTCAGGGGATTTCACAAAGGCATAAATATTAAGATGGAAGAATCATTGAATCATTGATTCAAACTTGTTGTTTTTGTTAAGTGCTGTAGAGTTGCTTCCTCTGTATAGGATTTTCAAGGAACGGCTGGTGAGATTGAAGCGCTGACTTTGTGGTTGAAACTGACCTTGTAGTCCAGCGCATTAACCCACAGTGCCACACCAGGACCCCAAACATTATCTTAGAACACACCAAAATCACATTTGTTACTACTAATATTTACAATAAAATGAATGCATTTGTCTGCAGGTAGCTTTATTCTAATTATTCCTGTTTGCTATTTAGAAGTGACAGAATTTTTGGGGAAAATGGGTGATGATTCCAATTATACCTACGATTGTAGTAATTGAACCTACAAGTGATACTGATTTTTAATTGTATATAGAAAATAAAATAGAAATTTAGGCTCCCTCCTCCCAAAATTTACAAAGTGCATGGACTTTCTGCTGACAGTCATGGGCTACTAGATCACATTGTGAAAAGTATTGTATCAGAGGCAGAAATGTAATTGACATACCTGGATGACAATTCATCTTAATTTTTAGGACCTCTAGGGAAGGAAGCAATTGAATTTACAACTATTTTCTTGAATCCATTTGTAATTATAAAAACAATTGGGACATGTGCTTTTATGTCTAACCTGTAGCCACAACATGTTATTTTATAAAATGCAGTACAAGCGTTCACTAGATGGGAGGTTACATTTGATATTTTAAGCTTTTTCGAGCCAGGAGATTCACAGTAAAGGTTTCTTTACTGTCTTTATTTTATTTGCCATCAATCCCTGGAACCTTGTTCTTTGCCAATGCCTTCAGTGCATATTGGACTTCTACTTTCAGTATCATTGGCTCTTGATCATATTCTACCTCTGGAAATGTTTGAACATTGACCATTTCTTTTTGGTACAGTGACTCTTTGTATTCCTTCCATCTTCTTTTGATACTTCTAAATCCTTCAGTATTTTGCCCAAAGAATCCTTTAGTATTTCAAATCGAGGCTTAAATTTTTCCTCAGTTCTTCCAACTTGAGACATGCTGAGTGTCCTTCCCTTTTGGTTTTCTAACTCCATGCATCTGTCAGTTTGTCGTTCTGTGGTGGCTTGTGTGTTGCTGTGATTCTGGAAGGTATGCCACAGGTATTTTAAATACCAGCAGGGTTACCCATGGTGGATAGGATTCAGATGAGTTTTCAGACAATGATAGACTAGGAAGAAGGAGAGGTGGACTACTTCTGAATATTTAGCCACTGAAAATGTTATAAACAGCAGTGGAACACTGTCAGATATAGTGCTGGAAGATGAGCACCTCAGGTTGGAAGACACTCAAAATGCGAGTAAGGAAGAGCTGCCTCTTCAAAGTAGAGCTGACTGTGATGATGTGAATAGAGTAAAGCCCTAAGGACCTTCATTTGCTGATGGGGCAAAACTCAAATGAGAGAAACAGCTGTAAACATCCATTAATAATTGGAACATGGAATGTATGAAGTATGAATCTAGGAAAATTGGAAATTGTTAAAAATAAAGTGGAATGCATAAACATCATATCCTAGGCATTACTGAGCTGAAATGGACTGGTATTGGCCAATTTGAAGCTGACAATCACATAGTTTACTATGCCAGGAATGGCAAATTAAAGAGGAATGGCATCATCAAAAAGAACATATCAAGAATCTGTCATGAAGTACAATGCTGTCTGTAATAGGATAATATCCATATGCCTAAAGGAAGACCAGTTGATACCACTATTATTCAAATTTACACACCAACCACTAAAGCCAGTGATGATGAAATTGAAGAATTCTACCAATTTATTCAGTCTGAAACTGATCAAACATACAATCAGGATGTATTGATAATTGTTGGGAGCAACTACACTGAAGGTCTCAGACTTGGGGGCCGTTTAACCGAAGGATTGCAACTCAACAGTTGTGGTCCAGAAAATTGGGCCATTCCTAGGTCAGGATGCCCCTGAGGAACTTGCAAAACCTGCCTCAGGGAACAGGGAATTTGCAAAGTCTTTCCCTTGTATGCAGCCATGGCCTTCAATTTAGTCTGCAAAAACATCTAGCTGCCCTATCTTTGTTTCCCTAGCAACTACATTCTTCTTCTAAAGTCCCACTTACTGCATGCATCAATAACACCAGATGTTTTTTGCATTCTTTTCCCTGCCCCCAGAAGCTCCTTTGAGGTCTGAGTCACAGTATCTCCATCATAGTGCTGTGTCCCACCTGGTCCTAACTTTACTATTTTCATTTTGTGTCTTGTGTCTTTCTTTTTTTCTAATCTCCCATCGCCCCTGCTCAGGTTTAATCTCTCCATGTGGGTCGCGGAATATAGCCAGTTGTCAGAAGCATCAGATAATTACTGGTGATTAGAATGCAAAGGTTGGAAAAAAGGAGGAAGGATCAGGGGTTGACAAATATGGCCTTGGTGATAGAAATGATGCCGGAGACCACATGAATTTTGGAAGATCAATGATTTGTTCATTGCAAATACCTTTTTTAACAACATGAAAGACGACTATACACATGGACCTCATCAGATGGAATACACAAAATCAAATTGACTGCATCTGTGAAAAAAAGATGGTGGAAAAGACCATAACATCAGACTAAACAAGACCAGGGGCAGACTATGGAAGAGACCATAAGTTGTTCATATGCAAATTCAGGCTGAAGCTGAGAAAAATTAAAACAAGTCAATGAGAGTAAAAATATGACCTTGAATATATCCCACCAGGAGATCAAGTTTCAAAGAGACTTTGAAACTTGATCTCCAGTGTAGAGATGCTAAAGCAAATGGGAGAAGTGAGGAGGTATAAGAGCTGAACAGAAATTTCAAAGGGCAGCTCTAGAAAACAAAGTCAAATTTTATAATGAAATGTGCAAAGACCTTGAGTTAGAAAATCAAAAGGGAGAACACACTCAGTATTTCTCAAGCTGAAGGAATTGAAGAAAAAGTTCAAGCCTTGACTTTTGGTATTGAAGGATTCTTTGGGTAAATTATTGAATGATGCAGAAAGCATCAAAAGAAGATGGAAAGAATACACAATCACTGTACCAAAAAGGAAAAAAAAAATAGCAACAAAAAAACAGTCAATGTTCAACCATTTCAAGAGGTAGCATATGATCAGTAGCCGATGATCCTGAAGTAAGAAGTCCAAGGTGCATGGAAGGCACTGACACAGAGCAAGGCACTGGAATTGATGGAATACAAATTGAAATATTTCAACAAACTGATGCATTCCCTCATCTATGCCAAGAAATATGAAAGACAACCACCTGGCCAACTGATTGGAATAGATCCATATTTGTGCCCATTCCAAAGAGAGGTGACCCAATGGAATGTGGAAATCATCAGACAATATCATTGATATCCTGTGCAAGTAAAGTTTTACT
>NW_006408579.1:13796244-13803910 GCF_000296735.1 Chrysochloris asiatica
ATTTACTGATGAAGATCAAAGAGCACAGCCTTTGGTATGGGTTGCATCTCAATGTAAAGAAAACAAAAGTTCTCACCACTGGACCAATAAACAACATTCTTATCAATGGAGAGAAGTTTGAAGTTATCAAAGACTTCATTTGGATCAACCATCAACACTCATGGAAGCTTCAGTCAAGAAATCAAACTACGTATTGTATTAGGCAAATCTACTGCACAAGACCTTTTTAAAATGTTGAAGAACAAAGGATGTCAGGGCTAATGTGAATCTTACCCAAGCCATGGTATTTTCAATAACTTCATATGCGTGTGAAAGTTGGACAGTGAATAAGGAAGACCATAGAAGAAGTGATGCATTTGAATTATGGACTGCCAAAAGAATAAACAAATCTGTGTTTGAAGAACAGCCAGAGTGCTCCTTGGAAGCCAGGATGCCCAAACCATGTCTCTCATACTTCAGACATATTATCAGGAGGGACTAGTCATTGAAGAAGGATATCCTGTTTGATAAAGTTTAGGGTCAGAGGAAAAGAGGAAGACCCCAATGAGATGGATAGGCATGGTGGCAGCATCATGGGCTCAGGCGTAGCAATTGATTGAGGTTAGTGCAGGATCGGGCAATGTTTCGTTCTGTTGTTCATAGGGTCTCTATGAGTCGGTACCAACTCAATGGCACCTAACAACAACTCCAGATTTTTGCATATTTCATTATAATATTTGACTGTATTCTCAAGCTGCCATTTGAAATTTCTGTTCAGTTCTTTTACCTCCTCATTTCCTCCATTTGCTTTAGCATCTCTACATGGGAGAGCAGTGTACATAAGTTTATTAAAATTTCTAAAAAGATTCAGGGAAGAAGAAATAAAAAGCTCTTATCTCATTATCTTCTGACTATTGCTTAATCTGTAGTGGTTCAGCTCTACATTTGTTATAATCTGAAGAGTTTTGAAGTTTGAGCATTGGAAACATCTAATGAAGAGTGAAATAGTTCTAGTTTTTGGTTTTCTTAAGTAAGATATCAGGATATAGTCCACAGATTTTCATTTATATTTCTTTGTGTCCTCTCTCTTTCCTGAAAGTTGTAAATGACCTAAATACATAACAATAAAAATGAAAAGTTGTAAAGATCATAATAAAAATACCTACTGCTATCCAGCTGATTCCTACTCCTAGCAACTGTAAGGCAGAGTAGAACTGCTCCATAGGGTTCCCGAGGCTATAAGTCTAACCAGAAGCAGACTGCCTCATCTTTCTTCTGAGGAGAGATTGGTGAGTTTAAATTTTCATTTAGCCCAACACTCAACCCACCGCTTCACCAGAATACCTTAAATACTAGTATAAACCCACTGCCATCAATCTTGTGTTGTTATCTGTCATAGAATCTTGAACCTGTATAGGGTTCTCAAACCATCTTGTAGGTTTGAACCACCAACCTGTGTGCTTATCCTGCAGCACCATACCAGGGCTCCATCAATATTATACATAAATGTAAATGAAAAAGTCAAACAGAACCTATTCTATACTATTCCTTTTTGCAGCTTTATGACCATTTTATTATGGCCACTGAAGAGCAAATGACAAGGTTGGCGGTTCAAACCCACCAGCTGCACCTTGGAAACCCTATACTGGGTTGCTTTGAGTTGGAATTGACTTGGAGGCACCTAACAACAAAATTTTAATATACTGTTTTGCCCCAAATTAAAGGTTCTTTCAGTTTACAATGTCTGTTATCTGACTCCTTACTGCTTTGCATTCTCCCAACAGAACTGGAATTCAATGAATGGCAGGGAAACTTTAGTTTTTTTGTTTCCCCTCCCATATATTAGAAATAATAAACAAATTTTGTAACTATATTATACAATATCTATACACTGTATGGGAGTGTGGTGGTTCTATGCAATAAGTTTGGACTGCTAACCACAAGGTAGGCCATTGGAGACCACCAGCTGCTCTAAGGGAGAAAAAATGAGACTTCATGCTCCTGTAAGGATACATAGCCTCTGAAACCCTATTGTTATTGTTGTTGTTAGGTGCTGTCAAGTCAGTTCTGACTCATAGTGACCCTGTATAGGGTTTCTAAGGAGTAGCTGGTGGGCTTGAACTGCTGACCTTGTGGTTCACAATCCAGTGCTGATCCTACAGCAACACACCAGGAATCCCAGAAACCCTATACAGGGTTGCTATAAGTCAGAACCGACTCAATGGCACCTAACAACAACAAGAACAACACACTATATATAGTACATACACACACTCTTTTAAAGTATGATATAATTCATGTTCCATTTTTGTTAACATTTATTGAATCAGGGGTTTTATTAGGAAATGCCTAGCTCTAAGTTTTTTAGTCTTTTAAGCAGAGCAGAGCATTTTGCAATAGATAATAATTGTTTTGCATCACAGGAAAACAATGGCTATTTCTGAGAGCCGTTTCCATCACTGGAGGAGCTCTTTATAGAGTATGGGTTTGCACAGTCATGTCTGTGCTAAGTCTGTTGTTTGGGAGGTGTTTGCTTGCTGAAGTGCACATCAGTGAGGAGTTGAGGAAGCAAAGTTCTAATACTTAAAGTGTGTAAGAGGTTTCAATAGTAGAAAAGTCATAAAA
This sequence comes from Chrysochloris asiatica, assembly GCF_000296735.1. Lineage (NCBI taxonomy): Eukaryota > Metazoa > Chordata > Mammalia > Afrosoricida > Chrysochloridae > Chrysochloris > Chrysochloris asiatica. The sequence goes on from NW_006408579.1 coordinate 13,798,849, forward strand.
GAATCTTACTTTTGCTGATGATTTTACCATAGATGGAATAAATTTGTTTAGCATTATTTTCTGTGGTATGAATGTTTTGTGAATTTAATTATATATTTATTTGCGTTGATGCACGTTTTAATGTTATGTGTGTTCAAGCCAGGTCTTTCTGATACTATTTTAAATGATCCTCTGCAACTTCCTTGTGGTAAAATTTAAGTACAATGATCTGAATATAATTAAAAAGTACAATTTGATGGGTTTTGTCAGTTGAATTGCTGTGAATCGCTACCACAGAACATTTCCATTACTTCCAAAATATTCCTCATGAATCTTTGCATGCTATCCCTTTCTTTATCCCCACCTGTAGGCAACCAGAGATTTGCTTTTTGCCACCTTAGATAAGTTAGCATTTATGTACATGGGGACACGAGTATACACTCTTCTGTATGAACCTTGTTTCACTCAATGGAATGATTCTGATTCTGTCAAATTTGTATACTTCTTTTCATTGCTGAATAGTATTCCAGTGTATATATAGTTTATCCATTTACCTGTTGATAAACATATAGTTTGTTTTCAGTTTTTTTTACTAATGTGAATAAAACTGCTATGATCTTTCATGTACAAGTCTGTGTGGACCTGCATTTTCATTTCTTTTAGGTAAATATCTATTAGTGGAGTGACTAGGTTATATGGGAGGATATGTTTGACTTTAGGAAAAAACTTAAAAACATTTTCCAATGTAGTTATACTGTATAATTATATAGTTAACATTGTTACACCATTTTTAATTTATACAGTGACAATGCCTGAGAGTTCCAGTTACTCTATAGCTTTGTCAGTACTTGGTATTCTCGCTCCTTTACGTTTTAGTCTTTGTTGTAGGTGTATAACCATTATCTCATCGTCTTATTTGTTTCCACTCGGAGGTGTATACCCACAAAACATGAAAGCAGAAACTTGAACAGTAAGTGGTATACTAATGTTCATTGTGGCACTATTCACAATAACCAAAAGGTGAAAACAACCCCAATCCCCATCTTATTGTACTTTTTTATTAGTATTTGCTTGATGATTTCTAATGTTGAACATCTTTTCATATGCTCATTGAGTATATATATATATATATTTTTTTTTTTTTTTAATTGAATGAAGGTTAACAGACAAGAGCATCAGTCTGACATTGAACAAACCACATGCTTTGTTTCTTCTCAATCATTAAAATTCCCTTCCTGCAACAACAGTCATCCTACTTCCTCCATGTGGCTTCTGTTTTTTATCTTATATTTCAAAAATGAACAAAGCAAAAATATTTGATGCACACATACAAAACAAAAAAATACATATTCATTTAAATGTCCTCAGGACATATTCTTCCAGCCAGCTTCCTGCCTGCAGGCACAGAGCCTTACTCAATCCATGGGCCTAGAACCCACAGCTGCTCTGTCTCACCATGCCATCGCTTCTGCCAATGTCTCTGCTATTGCTGCTTTTCTAGGTAGGCTTTCATGCTTTACTCATACTCTTCCTTCTTGATGCTCCTGGGAATGTCTGTTCCTGAAATGGAAGATTAACTACTCCCCCCTTTTAGTTATTCATCTTCTACAATTACAATTCTACAATTCATCTGCTAACAATTACAATTGAATCAGAAAATCCTATCACTATCATCCTCCATCCCCTTTCACCAGATCCATCTGGAGAAGAAGAAAATTATTCAGTGGGGATTCTACCTTACCCTCCTTGTTCTGAAAGTAAGTACTCTCATGAAAGCTTGTAAGCTAGCCACTTCATGTCTTTATAGCCCCCCATTTTTTATAGCCAATGTATAGATTGCCTATTACTATCAACCCACTGCATTGAGGAAACAAGCTTGTTTTTTGATATGAAGAATTCTTCCATTCTGGTTGAAATTTTGAGCAACTACATCCATGAGCCTTAAAGGTCCAGTTCATCAATTTGTAGCAATTTACATTGTTCAGACTATCAAAGCATCTTTATCTTCTTCTAGTTGAGTTTTGGTCAGCTAGCTATCCAAGCTAAGTCAAATGCCTTCCTGAACTTCAGACTAACCTGGCTGCTTCACTTTCAGCTGTAGCTCCCAGTCTGTGCCCATTGGCTTGTGAGTTCACACATATCCCTAAACTTCAGACCAGCCAGTTCTTCCTCTTTTTTCTCTCATTTCAACATTAATGGGTGTCAGTGGAATGTGGGCAAACTCAGCCCATATCTTCATTGCTGCATTTCCCCCACTTCCACTTACAAGTAGACTCAGGTGATCACCAGTGAACATACTAGACTGCTTGTGGGTTCCCTGTGAGTTTCAGTCTTAGAAGGGGTTTTCCCTGATGGGCTGACTTTTCTTGCCTTGATGCTTCCAAAGCAAATAGCTTGCTTGATATTCTAACAGCCAAACACTCCACTTTTTTTCCTACAGGTTTTTCAGTAAGATACATGTATTCCCAGCAGTTCTGGGTTGGTCTGCATGTCTTTTTAAGTGGGAAATGCCCCAACTCAGAAGGTTCTTCATGGGACTTAGGGCTCCATCTAAGGTCCCATACTCTACAAAGGCTTAACAAGAACCCTGTTTCCCTGGGCAAATTCTGATTTCCTTTTTATCATATCCAATCAGTTATAGGCTGAAGATGGGCTTAAAAGATTTCTGTAATCATATCCCAATATTCATTTCTATCACACTTAAATGTCTATTTTACAATAGTATGTGGGGAAACCTATAATCACAAGATAGTCAAACACCTAAACAAATTTCCCCATCACTTCCCATTCAGATTATGTCTTGATCCCTGTATCACAGAACTCTGCTGTTCCAAGGTTGTGTATAAATCTTTATTCCATTTAGGCTGTGTCTTCCCCTATCTTCATTGTTCACCTGCCCTCTCCCTCTTCTTGTGTATTGCCCCTCCCCATTCGTATATTGCCCTTTCCATTACCCAAGATGTGTCTACCCTCTAGTCAGTGAATTACTCTTTCCTCCCTCCCATCCCTGGTAACCATCAAAGAAATTTCTTTTAGTATGAAAATCTTTTCTTAAGCGTTTACAATAATGGTCTGATGCAATATTTGTCCTTTTGTGATTGATTAATTGCATTCAGAATAATATCTTCAAGATTCACCTGTTATGAGATGTTTTACAGATTCATCATTTTTCTACAAGGTTGAATAGCATCCATTGTATATACACATACATTTTGTGTTGAAGTGTCTGTTCAAATAATTTGCACAGATTTCAATTTATTTTTTAAATTATTGAATTGCAACAGTTTGTTATATTTTCTGCATACTTCTGTTGATATGCAAGTATGCATCACAAGTATCTTTACATATTCAATAGTTCACCTTTGATTTTTAAGTGATAGCTTTTTAAAAGAGCAAATGTGTCTAATTTTGATAACGTTCAGTTTATCAAATTTTTGTTTCATGGTTTGTTCTTTTCGTGTCCTAAGAAATCTTGGCATATTATAAAGCTACAGAGATATTTTTAAGTTTTCTTCTAGAAATATTATAATTTTAGTGTTTACATTTAGGCCAATAATTAAATTTAAGGCAATTTTTTGTATATGCTGTGAGGAAAGGATTGAGGTTCCTTTTTGCATATTGTTTTCTATTTTTTCATCAGCATTTATTGAAAATACTTTTTGTATTTTTACAATTTGCAATTGCTTTAGCATCTTTGTTGAAAGCAGATTTATTTCTGGGCTCTTTGTTCTGTTCCATTGATTTATATATTTATTTTTTAGCCAATACCAGGCAATTTTTAATACCGAATCTTGAATTTAAACACATTTTTTTCCTTAAATTGAAGTAAACGGTCCAAGGTTAATTAATTAATTTTTTGTATTAACATATACATTTTAAAATCAGCCTTTTAATTTCCACGGAAAAGATTATTAGATTTTGGTTGTTGTTGCTATTGTAGAGTCAGTTCCAACTAGTAGTAACCCTGTATAGAGGTTCCAAGGCTTATTGCAAGAGCAAGAAGCTTCATCTTTCTCCAGTGGAGTGGCTGGTGGATTCAAACCACCAATCTTGTGGCTCACAGCCCAGTGCTTATCCTACATAGCCACTATATTCCCAAGATTTGGATTGTTGTTGTTGTTATCAAGTGCCAATGAGTCAGTTCTAACTCATAGTGACCTTTATTCTACAGGATCTCCAAGGAGTGACTGGTCGATTTGTGCAGCCAACCTTGTGGTTAGCAGTCCGGAATTTATTCTACAGAGCCACACCAGGATCTCAAGATTTTGTTGTTGTTGTTTTTAAGAGATGTCGAGTTGGTTCTGACCCATAGTGACCTCTTAATAGGGTTCCCAAGGAGCGGCTGGTAAGCTTGAATCACTGATCTTGAGATTCAAACCCACTTTGCAGCCCAGCGTATTATAATGCTTAATCTATAACCCAATTTGGAGAAAATTTGCCTTTTCATAGTATTGAGTCTTTCCACTTAAGACCTTGATATTTCTGTCCATATACAGTGTCTTTCTTTATCTCGGCAATGTTTTGCATTTTCAGTGTACAGGTCATATACATCTTTTGTTAAATTTATTCCTAAGTACTTTGTATATTGTTGTTGTTGTTAAGTGCCATCAAGTCAGTTCAGACCTTTAGGGACTCTTTCTAGGGTTTCTGAGGAGAAGCTGGTGAGCTTGAACCACCGACCTAGTTTTTCAAACTGACTTTGCAGTCTAGTGCATTAACCCACAGCACCACACCAGGACTCCCACAACACATACATGTATATGTATATGCATATGTATGATGTTGTTGTTAGGTACCAATGATTCGGTACCGACTCATAGTGACCTTATGACAGCAGAATGAAACACTGCCTGATCCTGGGTTAACCTCACCATTGTTGCCATGCTTCAGTCCATTAATGCTGCTACTTTGCATCTCACTGGGGTCTTCCTGTTTTTCTCTGATTTTCCACCTATCAAACATGATATCCTTTTCTAGTAATTGACAATATGTCAGAATTATGAGAGATGAAGTTTGGCCATCTTGGCCTCCAAGGAGCACTCTGGCTGTACTTCTTCCAACACAGATCTGTTGGTTCTTTTGG
>NW_006408579.1:13805810-13808848 GCF_000296735.1 Chrysochloris asiatica
GTTTAGGGTGTCCAAGAGTGGATTTGAATGTGGCTCTTGTGGTTAGCAGCCTAATTCTTATCCTACAGTGCCACTCCAGGGCTCACAAAATCATAGAAACCTTTATTAAACAAATCATAAAAATTTGAAGCTATTTTTCTTAACATAAGCTCCATCTAGGTCTATGCACTTTTGAATGTGGTATTTCCATCTCTCTAACCCTTCACTGAAGAAGTCTATGCTCTGATTTTGCCATATGAAAACCAGGATTTTTGACTTCTCTTAAGGACTCAAATCGTGCTCCTTTTAAATGTTCTTTGAGTTTTTAGGAATAAAAAGAAATATGAAGGGGCAAAATTGTAAGGTAGAGGAGGTTAAGTTGGCCAGTGAAATTCTCATAGGACATCCCTTGTTACTGTCAAAGAATGAGCAGGTTCATTGATGTGATGCAAAGAAAGTCTTCAGCACAACTTTTCTGATCTTTTTCTCACCAATGCAGTTTTCTGTTTTCTTAAAGCTCCTTCCTAATAAGTTCCCATATTTGTCTTATATCTATTGAAAAAATGTATCAAGATTACCTCTTTGGAGTCCCCATAAACAATCGCCATAAACTTCTGAGCTGACCTCTGCCTTGGATTTAACTGGCTCAGCAGATCCTCTTGAAAGTCACTATTTTGTTTGAAGGTCCACGGGCTGCCAAAAAACCCAACAGATCTGTGATAGAAGAGGTGCAGCCACAGTGCTCCTTGAAGGCCAGAATGGCCAAACTTTGTCTCTCATACTTTGGACACATTGTCAGGAGGGACAAGTTGCTGGAGAGGAATATCATGTTTGGTAAGGTGGAGGGTCAGAGAAAAAGAGAAAGACCCCCAACGAGATGGATTGGCAAAGTGGCAGCATCAATGGGCTCAAATATGGCAACAATTGTAAGGTTGGCCCAGGATCGGGCTGTGTTTCATTCTGCTGTGCAAAAGGTCACTATGAGTTGATACTGACTCAATAGCACCTAACAACAACAACAATGTTTGAAGGCACCCTAGGGAGACAAAAAAGCCGTGGTAGCTTAGTTATTATATGTTGGGTTGCTGACTGCAAGAGCAACAGTTCTAATACACCAGCCACTTGGTGGGAGAAAGATAAGTTTATTTTTTTGTAGATGATGTGAAATATGGATTCTGTTTCATTTTCTGCAAATGAATATACAGTTTTGTCCACATTGTTTGATGAAGACACCATCTCTTCATTTTTTTAATGAGTTTTGACCATTCATCAAAGATCAGTATCCGTAGGTGGATAAATTTACTTATAGATTCTCAGTTATATATTACATGGGTCTCTGTCACTGTACAAGACCAGGCCGTTTTGAATACTATGACTGTGTACTATGAGGAATGTGAGACTTCCTACTTTGCTCTTCTTTAGTGGTGGTGGTGTGCTATGGAGTAGGTTCCAACTCATAGCGACTCTGTAAATCATCCTTCCCCCACGGAACTGCTGGTAGTTTCAAACTACTGTCCTTGAGGTTAACAGCCCAACTTATAACCACTAGTCTACCAGAGCTTCGTTAGTAGTGCTTTGCTTATCTGGAGTCTTTTTCTTTCCCACATAAAGTTGGAGATTAGTTTTTTCATCTGTTTAAAATATGGTGATGGAATCTGGATTGGCATTGCATTGTATCTGTACTTTGCTTTGGGTGTTGCTGACATTTTTATAGTGTTAAATCTTCCTCTCTGTGAGCATGGCATAATCTTCCATTTATGTAGGTCTCCTCTGGTTTCTTACAGTATTGTGTAGTTTTCCTTGTATATATATATATATAAAGTTTGTTTGTTTTCTGGCTAGGTTTATTCCTAAGTATTTCAAGTTTTTGGTGACTATTATAAATGGTTGATGCTTGGGTGTGGTGCTGTAAGATAAACACTGCACTGCTAACCACAGAGTTGGTGGTTCAAACCCACCAGCCACTGCTTGGAAGCCCTATACATGGTAGCTATGAGTTGGAATTGAATTGACAGCACTAAACAATTGTAAATGGGATTTTTCTCCTGATTACCTATTCAGAATTCACTTTATTAGTGTAAGGGGATCTGACTGATTTTTATATGCTGCTCTTGGACCCAACTCATCTTTCAGTGAGTTTCAGTATTTTTGTTTGTTTTTGCTTAGTCTTTGGCATTTTCTGTCTATAGGATCACATTTCTGCAAATAGAATTTTGCTTTTTCTTTGCCAATTTGAATACCTTTTATTTAACTTTCTTGCCTTATTACTGTGGCTAGGCCTTTCAATACAATATTGAATAGGAGTGGTGATGCATGGCTTCCTTGTCTGGTTCCTGGTTGCAAGGGAATGCTGTCATTGTCTCTCTAACTGAAGCTAATGTTGTATAGTGCTGTGGTGGCAGTGTGCTGTGGAGTTGGTTCCAACTCATAGCAACTCTGCATAGGGTTTCCAAGGCTGTACATCTTTGCATTCCTGGTATAAATTTCAAGTAATGACTCATGATATATTACTTTTTTGACATGTTGTTGGATTATATTGGCTAGGATTTTGTTGAGAATTTTTGTGTCTGTATTCAGTCTCTGTTGGAAGAAGTACAATCAGAATGCTCCTTAGAAACCAGATGGCAAGACTTCATCTCTCATACTTGGACATGCTATTAGGAGGGATGAGTCCTGTAGAAGGACATCATGTTTGGTAAAGTGAAGGATCAGTGAAAAAGAGGAAGATTCCCAATGGCATGATTGACACGGTGGCAGTAGCAATGGGCTCAAACGTAATAACAATTGTGAGGCTGGCTCAGGACTGGGCAGGGTTTCATTCTGTTTCATAGGGTCACTATGATGTGGTGGTGACTTGATGGTACCTCACAGCTACAACAACACATTCATGAGGTATGGTCTATAATTTTCTTAGTTTAGTGTTGTCTTTGCCTTATTTGGATATTAGGGTTATTCTTACTTCAGAAAATGAATTTGGAAGTAGTCCATTCATTTCTATTTTTTCAAATATTTTGAGTAGAATTGTCAGCTCTTCTCTGAATGTTTGGAAGAATTCACAA
>NW_006408579.1:13812328-13814410 GCF_000296735.1 Chrysochloris asiatica
AGAGCTCTCTGCTATACATCCACCTGATCCGCCATCTTGTTTGTTCTAGATTAGAACTTTTTTAATGATATGATCAATTTCTTTTGCTATTTATTGTTGTTAAGTGCCATAGAGTCAGTTCTGACCCATAATGACTCCAGCTGGAACCACCGACCTTGCAGTTCAAATGACTTTACCATCCAGTGCAATAACCTATAGCTGTGCTAGTTTAGGTAAGTTGTGCATTTCCAGGTTTTTTTCTATTTCTTTTAGGTTTTCCATTTTGTTGGAGTATAGTTCTTCATAGTAATCTGTTACTACTCTTTTAACTTCAGTTGTTTCTCTTGTGATGTCACCCACTTACTTTCTTATTTATGAGAGTTGCATCTTTTTTTATCTTTGTTAGGTTTGCCAATGATTTGTCAATTTTATTAATCCTTTTAAAGGTTTTCCCATGAACTTTTTTGAAACCCTCTTGTACAGATATAGGAGTCCTGGTGTGGCACTGTGGGTTAATGCACTGAACTGCAAGATTGGTTTGTACCACAAGGTTAGCAATTCAAGATCACAAGCTGCTCACTGGAAACCCTATCCACGGTCACTATGGGTCAGAACCATCTCGATGGCACTTAACAACAATATTTACAAGGCAAAGGGACTATACAAACACACATAAGTTTGGCAAAGAATGTTTCTATATATGTGTTTGTATGTTCTGTAAATATATAGTATTTAGTATAGCATGTATATAGTATAGCAAATGGGGCCAAAGTAATGAAAAATTCTTAGCCAGAACCAAAAACCTTGAGGAAATTAATCACTTGGCCTGGGGACTCAGGACATAGTTACGGGGGACAACTGGCATAGCATAGACAAAGTCAACTGGCAAAAGACAGGACAAAGATAATGTTCTACATCCTACTTTGGTGAGTAGCAACTGGAGTCATAAAAGTTTGTGAGTAGCCAGTCATGTAAGGTCTTATTCTTTGTCTCTTTATATCTAGAGCAAAGAAAAGTAAAGAAAATCAAAGGCACAGGGAAATAATGATTCAAAGGACTAATGAACTGCAAGAGCCTCAACCTCCATGATGCTAAGGCCAGAAGAACTAGATAGTGTCTGCCTACCATGACTGACTACTTTGAAAGGAATCACAATGCAATGTCCTGGATAGAGTGAGAAAAAATGTGAAATACTTAAAATTATATATATATAAAAGACTAAGCTTCCTTGGCTAATAGAAACTGGTGGAATCCCTGAGACTATGATCCTTGGCCACCCTTCAAGCTTGGGACTGAATTCACTCCCATGTCTTAACTTTCAGACAGATAATAGATGTAGGACCTAAAAGGGTGAACAATTATGTACCAGGGAGGTTCACACTCCTTCATACTATCAATTATATGAGATCAAAAGGGCAGCACTAGCCCATTGGTAAAACTCAAAAGGCAGGCATGCATATGAAAGGACAACTAGAAACAGTAAATACAGGGAGAGTGCAAACAGTACTCTGTAGGAATTGAATCAGTGTCATGAAACATAATGTGTATGACTTTTTGAATGTCACTGAAGTCACAATAAAATTATTTTAAAAAGAATAAATAGTAGGTTAAATATAGTGAAATCTTATTATTAGGCAAGAATCAAAAACTGTCAGAGAAATATGCATGTGACGTAACTTTTGTAGTTTGGGCTGCTTCTAATGTTTGGTCAGGTACTAAAAAATTGTTATTGGAGAATGTTAATTGTCCTTGAATTCAGTTAACTAGAAATAGAGACTGCAATTGGAAAAGAATTGCTGCAGTACTTGAAAAAGACAAAAAGCAATGACTATATCAGTGCTTCAGTGAGAGTGACAAGTTGAACTATGATTGGAATTGTTAGTGTCGGTAGAGAAATAAGGCTTAAGATAACCGTAAGATTAGCAGCCTGATTTGTAACCACTACACTACCAGAACTCCTTAAGATATATATGCTGTCGTTGTTGTTAAGTGCCGTCGAGTCGATTTCGACCCATAGCGACCCTGTACAGGGTTTCCGAGGCTGTAAATCTTTATGGGAGCAGAAAGCCTCATCTTTCTCCTGTGGAACAGCTGGTAGTTTCG
>NW_006408579.1:13816629-13817215 GCF_000296735.1 Chrysochloris asiatica
TAGATTCTAATACAAGGGTCAGTAAACTATGACTGTAGGCCAAGCCTAGAGTACCTACAGCTTTTGCAATGCCCATAAATGAAAAATGGTTTTTACTTTTTTAATGACTGAAAAAAATCAAAATTATGATAGTATTTAGTGACTCATGAAAATCATATGAAATTACAATCTGTGTCCTTAAATAAATGTATATTGGGAAAGAAAGAAAAGGAGAAATCTAGGACCTGGGCATCCCACTCAGCATTCTCTGCCAGTTGAGGATGCCCAAGAGGACAAGGTGCCTGGTTCATTGCAGTGTAATCTACCAGTTGAGGAAGTGGTGGGCAGTGGGTCTGCATGCTCTGTGGGCTGCCAGTGACAGGTGTGTACAAAACAGTTGACAAAACAAGGGAGATCCATAAATCTCCTAAGTGGAAAATCGTTGATTAGTAGATTCTGAATGTAATGTTACATTTCTTTTTCTTTTAATGCAGGCGTGATTTGCTAATTTTTGTTTTGTAACATTTTTGTGGTAGAGTTAACTGGTTTTCTATCTTGCTGAATAAACTGGAGAAACAGTTGCTTTCAGTCAAGTCCATAAAACTGA
>NW_006408579.1:13818009-13819735 GCF_000296735.1 Chrysochloris asiatica
TGGCCTACAGATGGTGAAAGGACACAAGGACCTTTACCCAGAACCAACAAAGAGAAAGTGTTCCGCAAGAGCCAGGACTCTGATTTTTGACTTCTAGCTTCCTAAACTGTGAGAGAATACATTTCTGGTTGTTAAAGTCATCCACCCACCACTCATCTGTGATGGGGTCAGTGGAGCTGATAGGCTAGGAAGAAAGAGAGGCAGACTACTTTAGAATGTTTAGCGACTGAAAACCTTATGAATAGCAGTGGAACATTGTCAGACAGAGTGACAGAGGGTGAACCCCTCAGCTCAGAAGACACTCCAAATATGATTAGGTATCTTTCTCAAAAGAGAGTTGACTATGATAATGCAAATGGAGTAAAGCTTTAGGGATCTTCATTTGCTCATGGGTCACAACGCAAAATGAGGAGAAACAGCAGCAGACATCCATTAATTAGTGGACCGTGGAACATAGTAAATATGAATCTAGTGAGTTTAGTAAAAGTGGAAGTCAAAATGAAATGGAATGCATAAAGATCAATATCCCAGGAATTAGTGAGCTGAAATGGATGGGTACTGACCTTTTTGAATTTGAAAAAATTGTTTACTATGCCAGGGGTTACAACTTGAAGAGACATGGCATTGCATTCATTATCAAAAAGAACATTTCAAGATCTATCTTGAAGTACAATGTTGTCTGTGACAGAATAATATCTATACACCTATAAGGAAAATCAGTTAATACCACTACTATTCAAATTTATGCACCAAAGACTAAAGCCACTGATAATGAAATTGAAGAATTATATCAGCTTTGCCAGTCTGAAATTAATCAAACACACCATCAACGATAATAGCTGGTCAATGGAATGCAAAGGTTGGAAACAAAGAAGAGTATTATTACCTTGGTGGTAAAAATAAATGCTGGAATTCACATGACAGAGTTTTGTAAGACCAACAAATTATTCATTTAAAAGATGTTTTTAAAACAGGATAAAAGTTCTAACACATGGACCTCACTAGATGGAATACAGGAATCAAATTGACTACATGTGTGGGAAAGCTCAATATCAGCAACCAAACTAGGCTAGGATGGACTTTGGAATAGACCATTAAGTGCTCATATGCAAGTTAAGCTTGAAGCTAAAGAAATTAAACTAATTCCACAAGAGCCAAAATATGATATTGAATATGTCCCACCTGAATTTAGAGACCATTGTAAGACAGATTTGATGCATTAGACACTAACAACCAAAGACCACAATAGTTGTGGAATGGCATTAAGAACATCATACAGGAAGAAAGCAAAATTCCATTAAAAAGAAAGGAAGAAAACAAAAATCAAAATGAATGTCTGAAAAGACGCTGAAACAAGCTCTTGATTGTAGAAAAGCTAAAGCAAAGGAAAGAAATGAGGAGGTAAAAAACTGAGCAGAAAATGTCAAAAGGCAAATTAAGATGATAAAGTAAGTATTATAATGAAATGTGCAAAGACCTGGAGTTAGGAAAACAAAAGGAAAGAAGAATGCACTCAGCATTTCTCAAACTGAAAGAACTAAAGAAAGAATTAAAACCTCAACTGGAAATATCAAAGTATTCTGTGGGTCAGTTTGTCACACTGTGGTGGTTTGCATGTTACTGTGATTCTGGAAACTATGCCACTAGTACTTTAGATACCATCAGGGTCACCCATGGTGGACAAGATTCAGATGAGCTTCCAGACAAAGACAGACTAGAAAGAAGA
>NW_006408579.1:13821130-13822508 GCF_000296735.1 Chrysochloris asiatica
AAATATGTGTGTTAGGGGTGAACCCTTTCATCCTACTTATTTATGGTGAGCAAATAATTTGAGAAGTTGGATTCTATGAAGAGAAACATGGCATCAGTATTGGAGGAAGACTCATTAACAGCCTTTGACATACAGATGATACATGTGCAGAGGAAGTGAAGAGGAGTTAAAATACTTATTGATGAAGTTCCACATCCTTAAGTATGGGTTGGACCTCAATATAAATAAAACAAAAACCCTCACAACTGGATTAGTAAATGGAGAAAAAAATCCAAGTTTTCAAAGACTTAAGTTTGTTTGGATCCACAATCAACACTCATGGAGGCAGCAATCAAGAAATCAAACAACATACTGCATTAGGCAAATCTGCTGCACAAGATCTCATTAAAGTGTTATAGAGTGAAGATATCAGTTTGAGGACTAAGGTGCACCTTACCACATCAAATCACACCATGGGAGAGGATTACATCTCAATTATCAAACTATTTACCCAGTCAAGTTGACACAAAACCTTAACTATTACAATGCACTCCTTGTCAACTTGCATTTGGACATAGCTCCTTAAAGCATACATAATCGCTGAATAAAGACTATCATAAAGTCATGTTTGCACCTCTCATAATGTTACTAACAGGCATTAGTGACCAAACCATGGCATTTTCAGTTGCCTCATATGCATGTGAAAGTTGGATAAGGATCAAGGCAAAACAGAGAATAATCAAGCATTTGAATATTGAAAGCATCAATATTCCAACAAATCTGTGTTGGAAGAAGTACAGCATGAGTGCTCCTTAGAAGCCAGTATGGCAAGAGTCTTATACTTAGGACATGTTTTCATGAGGGACCAGTTCCTGAAAAAGGACATGGTACTTGGTAAAGTGGAGGGTCTGGGAAAAGGAAGAAGGTCCCTAATGAGAGAGATTGACACCATGGCAGCATCAGTGGGCTTAAACATAATAATATTTGTGAGGATGGCATAGGATTGGGCAGTGTTTCATTCTGTTGTGCATAAGGTCAGTATGAGTTGGAACCAACTTGATGGCACCTAATAAAAACAATAACAAATCCTTGTGTCATTTTTTTTTATAGCAGAATTAGATAACTAAAATAGAATATGGTACCAGGAGTGGGGTACTGCTCTAACAGATCCTAAAATGTGGAAGTGGTTTTGCAATTGGATAATGAGTGGAGGCTGGAAAGGTACTAAACTGCCCAATAGTAAAAGCCTAGATTGACTACAAAAGACTGTTGGTGGACAAGAAAAACGAGCCACAACACGAGAAGATATATGCACACCAATGTTTATAGCAGCACTATTTACAATAGCAAAAAGATGGAGACAGCCAAAGTGCCCATCAACTGAAGAATGGATAAACAA
>NW_006408579.1:13824421-13825764 GCF_000296735.1 Chrysochloris asiatica
GGGGGGGTGGAGCTTAAGGGGAAGTGTAGGGAGCGGGTTTCTAGGATATACCCTTTGGTGGGTTAATGATGCATCGAGGGGATTGGAACCTGGAACCATGGCAATGAGATGATATATGATGGAATGAATGGAAAACTAAAGTTCTCTCATGTAAACTACCATATAATTCACAATAAAACATTAAAAAAAAAAAAAAAGACTGTTGGTGGAATTATGGATGTCAAAGGCAATACTCATGAGAACTCAGAAGAAAGAGAAGAGAGTTGCAGTAGCAGAGATGGCACAGAGGGTGAGAAGAAGTGGCAGACAAACTGCAGCATTAGAAACAGGAGACTTTCACAAGATGGCACAGAAGCTGACCCACGGAGCAAGAGATATGAGCACCTTCATGCAGGAGGCTTACTGGAGGAGTGGGATGCCACTGGACACTAATCAGTATAGCTGAGGAGTTTTGTGACACTTAAGCAGAGCAGAAACCAGGCTGGCCTCTCTTCTAGAGTTCAAGGAACAAGGAAGCAGAAGCTGAAGATACAAGAACCATGGGGAACAAAGCTTCCTCAGTCTCAAAAGTTAGACCCATGATCTCTTTGTTTTCTAAGGGTGGGACCACAATTTCCTAAGTTTCAAGGTGTTGACTTCTTCACCAACTCAGCTCTGGAGTGTGGGTCTGACATTAAGATGGGGTCTGCCCAACGCAGAGGGAGCAAGGCTGCGATGTCCAAGGGGATAGAAGAACTGAGCCTTCTGGGGCCGAGGGGGTAGGATCCCACTCAGACTGACTTGGGGAAGGGGTTGCCAAGGTTGAAGGAGCAGATTTGCAATTCCAGTGGTCTAGACAGAGGAGCTCATGTTTAGAGTTGAGGGGCCTCTACCCAGAACCCAACACCCAGTCTAGACCATTGCCTAGATGGTCTCAGAGAACATAGGATTATTTTCAAGGCTTGAGAGTGAATGCAAATTGTTCTGCTGGATTTTTAATTTGCTTGGTGCCTATTATCCCTTCTGTTTGTCATGTAAATGTATGTATACCTTTCACCTATTCCACCATTGTATTTGGAAGCAGATAACTTGTATTCTAGGTTCACAGATGAAAAGGAATTTTGTCCCAGGTTGAAATTTGAACATGGAAGAATTTTGTGATCTATAATGGGTTTGTGCATTTTTGATTGTATGTCAGTTAGTGGCATTATGTTAGGTGCAAGTATGACTTTATGATTGTCTTTATTTAGAGATTATGTATGGTGATGTATGATTATGTCCAGGTGCCAAGTTGACAAGGGGTAGACTATGACAGTTAAGGTTTACCTTAACTTGACTCAGCAAATGGTTTGACAGTTGAGATA
>NW_006408579.1:13827071-13828215 GCF_000296735.1 Chrysochloris asiatica
TTAGACTATTGGACTAATTGATTCCAAGCCTCTTCATTTCTTACCACTCTTCTTTCTTCTGCGCATGGAGAGACCAATAGCTGTACCTTAGATGGTCATTCATGAGCTTTCAAGATTCCAGTCACTACTCACCCAAGTAGGATATAAAACATTGTCTTTGTTAACTACATTATGTCATTTGACCATGGTGTCCCCTGAGACTATGCTCCTGAGCTCCGACGCTCATTTCCTTAGGATGTTTGATATTATCCAGGAAGTTTTTATCATTTGCCCACCCTGTGTTCCACCGCATTCATAGTTGTGTTTGCAGGAAAGGTAAATACTCATTATAAATATGCTCTTTCAAACTCATATGTATGGGGCATAAAAGTATATATATCCCTCTTTTTCTCCTTTAGGCTATGTTTCAGTTCATGTATCTACACACAGAACACTGTTATTTCAAGGTTGTGTATATATCACTATTTACCTATATCCCCTTTAGCCCATGCACACCTCCCTGTGTTTTCACCTATCTGTATTATTCTTCTGGTACTGTCCCTGTTCTTGTATATTGCCCTCTCCCTTCTTGTATATTGCCCTCCCTGTTACCTGAGCTAACATGTGTCTACCATGTTTAGCCAGTGAATTACTTTCCCCTCCCTGCCACCCATGGAAGACATCAAAGAATGTTTCTTTTAATATGGAAATCTTTTCTTAAGCTTTTACAATAATGGTCTCATACAGTATTTGTCCTTTTGTGAATGACTAATTTCACTCAGCATAATGTCCTCCAGGTTCATCTAAACTATGAGATGTTTCATAGATTCATCGTTATTCTTAATTTCTGGTTGTTAAAGGCATCCACTTGTGGTATTTCCGTTATAGCAGCATCAGATAACTGACAGATATAGTGGTTATGAGGGACACCGAATGACCCAACTTCTAACTGGTCTTCACACAAGCCATGTTTTCACTTGACTTTGCCTTTGTCAAATAGGTGATTCTTTTGTCAGGAAAAGAAACAATATGAATTCATCTTTCTCTCATATCCTAGTTGAAATCCTACCTCTTCCTTTATTTAGTAAATCATCTTGTTCTTATTTGGAAATGAAATTTGGGGTCTTGGGTGATAGAGAAGATGCAGGTGACACAAAAATAGGAG
>NW_006408579.1:13829759-13833432 GCF_000296735.1 Chrysochloris asiatica
AATACTATATACATTTTATGAATGTTTAATTAGTAATCTACTATTTTTGGAATAAGACTGCCACTAAAATAATATTCTAGTATAACTTCATTTATTATGGATAAATTTTAAACATGGAATCTTATGTCAAGTGTTTAAAGTAAAATCACTGTCCTTCTGTGCGCTGCGTGTCCAGAGATCACGACAATGTCAGTACAGGTGGATGAAAAGATTGTGCTTTCCTGCCCTTGCGTCCCACCGACAGTGGACTTCATCATGGTAACTTGGAAGATAACCCTCAGAAACCAAACTAACTGCCTGAAAGCCTACAGGAGAGATAGAAATGAGACAGCAGATACCAACTGTACTGATATGGGAGTAACCTGGGCCACCAGACCTGACCAGAATCCTGCCCTTCTGATTGACCCAGTGACCATCATGCATGAGGGGACTTACAGCTGTGAAGTGGTAATAACTAAAGGGAATTTCCAACATGACTATCACCTTCATGTGTCTGGTAAGGAACATCTTATGTGGTGATGTTTTGGTTAACCAGATTTGGGACTGAATCAAATGTGTCTCTAAGTTCCCTATTGTCTATGTTATGACTGAAGCATTAGTTTTCCTTTATCTCTGCAGTGCCCCTTGAGGTGAGCATATTTAAAAAAGATACTAGAACTGTGGTGTGCAAGGCAGTTTCAGGGAAGCCAGCTGCATGGATCTCTTGGACCCCAGAGGGGAAGTGTGTCACTGAGCAAGGAAATCAGAGGAATAGTACCGTGTTTGTCCAGAGCGCATGCTACTGGGAGGAGGACAATGTGTCTACTGTGAACTGCTCTGTCTTCCACTGGACTGGAAACAAGAGTCTGTCCTTAGAACTAAACTCAGGTAACTAATTCTCCTTATTTTGTGTTAGATTTTTCCATTTTTTCAGAGAAGTTATGTTAAAAAGAAATGTGTACATGTAGAAATTTAACTAGTTTTCATTCAAGAATGTTCTTGCCACTTCTCATTTTATCTCCTTTCCCTCCCCAAAATAACAACATATGTCTAGAACAATATTACGTATTGTAAAAAGCATGTTTTAGAGTACAGTTCACTCTATTTTTATTGTTCACACTTGTGCTAGTAATAAATTTATTTGAGTCATGTAATTTTAAACAATTCATGGCATTAACAGAAGGATGAAGTATAATTTTATGTGAATACTTACAGTTTGAAATAGAAGGATAAAATCACCCACAAATTGCCTTTACATATTGTAGTTGTTTACCGCATTAACCGGCAACACCACACCAGAAGTCCATTGTTGGTTGCTAGGTGCCGTCAAATCTGTACTGACTCATAATGACCTGATGCACAACAAAACAAAGCACTGCCTGGTCCTACACCAACCAGTGATGATCCCCCCATGATATGATATGATGTGATAAGCCAATGAGAAGACTAAGGGTAGGATAAACTACCCTTGGAGTCTTAGTGTGGCATATGATAAGTACTGGACTGATAACTGTGAGTTTGATGATTCAAACTCACCAGCTGCTTCTCAGAAACCCTATATAGGGTCTCTATGAGTTGGAACTGACTCAACAGCACTTAACAACAACAACAACACCCATAATCTCACCATGGCCCTGATCTGATGCACAGGAGATTTCCGATGGTGTGGCATGCAACACCTTTTATCTTGCAAGAGATAAAAGGAGACAGACTGGAACAGAGAAAGAGGAACATATGACCACCAAGAAAGAAGAGTCAGGAATGGCATGTGTCTTTTTGACCTGGAGTTCCTGCACTGTGAATCACCTAGGTCCAGGGTAGGATTGATGCCAACACATATGGAGATCCCCAAGGAATGCTGGGTCTACAGTTTCTGAAAGGAGACAAGGCCTTTTCCTTAGACCTGATGCTGCCAGAAGAACAACAACAAAAAAATCTGTTTTGGAAGAAGTACAATCAGAATGCTCCTAAGAAGAGAAAATGTCGAGACTTTGTCTCATGTACTTTGGATATGTTATCAGGAGGGACCAGTCCTTGGAGAAGGATATCATGCTTGGAAAAGGGAGGGTCAGAGGAAAAGAAGAAGACCCCTAATGGGGTCCCCAAGCGACGATGGGCTCAAACATAACAAAACCTGTGAGGATGGTGCAGGACCTGGCAGTGTTTCTTTAGGTTGTGCATAGGGTCATTATCAGTCAGCACCAACTCTATAGCACTTAACAACCATAACAACATGTTCTTCCTAGTGGACTTTCTTAAATGTCATAAATTAACTTCTATGTTTAGTTCACATTTTCTCCTCTCTGCTCCCATCTTACTACATTTCCTATTGCTTAAAAAGTTAAATATTTTAGTCAACATAATACACAGTCTAACGGTTCTATCAGGGTTATGATGAACAACGTCAGTCTTTCCCTGACTCTCCACTTCTCTATTCACACTCAGTTCCTCAGAGCTAAGTACTTTAAATCTTCATGTGTTTCTTCTTGCAGACAAATCCATTTTTATTAGCACTGTGTGTACTTCTATTTCTTAATACATCAAGTTTACACCTAATGTACCCACTTCTTTTTGTATGGTAGAGTAGGATTTATCTATATTGTCTTTATCTGCCACTCATTTACCATTATAAATCAATTTTTGGTAAAATGGAATCATCAATGTTTCCATTATTTTGAATATGTAAATACTGTTAAATACTGAATCAGGAAATAAACTCATATATAAAACAATTTTAACTGACTTGTTTTTGTATTTCTTCGACTTAATTATTTTTAGTTTTTTGCTTTCTTAATAATGTATTCTGTAAGATAAGCACACACTTAATAATTTATGCTGTAGGATAAACAATACTTCAGACATATTGTCAGGAGGGACTAGTCATTGGAGTAGGATATCATGTTTGGTAGAGTGGAGGGTCCTACAAAAAGAGGAAGACTCCCAGGGAGATGGATTTGCAAAGTGGCAGCAGCAGCAATGGGCTCAGGTGGAATTGGCCCAGGACTGGACAGTGTTTTGTTCTGTTGTACATAGTGTCACTATAAGTAGGTACCGACTCAGTGACACCTAAAAACAACAACAGGGTAAGCACCAGATTCCTAAATGCAAGGTCGGAAGTTCAAATCCACCAGCCACCCCTTGGAAACTCTAAACAGGGTCGCTATGAATTGAAACCGACTTGACATTTAACAATAACAATAAACCAAAATCCACTGCTTCTGACTCACAGCTACACTATAGAACTGCCCACAGTGTTTCCAAGGCTGGATATCTTTATGGAATCAGACTGCCAAAACTTTCTTCCATGGAGTGGGTGGTGATTTCATTCACAGATGAGTGCTTTGGTCACTGCACCACCAAAGCTTCTTAATGTACCTATTATAAATTAAAGAAGCAAACCCATCAACTCCTCCGCCGCAGAAAAGACCTGGCAATCTGTTCCCTATAAAGATTTAGAGTCTTGGAATCCCTATGAGATAGTTCTCTGAACTATAGGGTCACTTATGGGCACAAAAAATATTGTTAATTTTTATCACTAAACTAGTTGATAAAATCAGCACACCCCTTTTAATAGGTCTCTTTTATTATTACAAGGGGCTTCAAGTGTCTGGAAACGTTCCAATATCTTTTAACTCCATTTTTGCAAGATGTAAATTTTTTAATTTTACCTTTTTTTTTTTTTTTTTAAGTATCC
>NW_006408579.1:13833532-13834566 GCF_000296735.1 Chrysochloris asiatica
GAGGTTAGGTGGAATAGGATTCCTGATATTATAGTGGGCTGCTTATGCATTGGGTCAGTAACACCAAGGTCAGCAGTTTGAATCCACCAGCCACTCCCTGAGAGGAAGATGGGAACCCTATATAGATGTAGTGGGAGTGAAGTGTTGGAGTTAGGACTATGGCCAGGTCTAGGCTTAGGCCTGGCACTTCATTTAGTATTAGGGTTATGATTAGGACTAGGGTTAGTGTAGGGGTTAGGATAGGGTTAGGAGTATTACTTGGTCTAGTTTTTTGGGTTACAATTGTTGTTGTTGTTGTTAAGTTCCGTAGAGTTGGTTCTGACTCATAGTGACCCAGCACAGGGTTTCCTAGGCTGTAAATCTTTACGGGAGCAGATAGCCTCATCTTTCAATTAGGTTTATTTTATTTTATTTCTTGAAATCTACTTGATTTCCTCTTCATCTGGAAGTTCTGTAACTACATTATTCCCTCATTTTATTTATTTGTTGTTGTTGCTGCAAACTGGTATCTCTGGTTCCCTGTTTTTCGTCTTGTAGGTTTGTTTAAATTCTAATACTACTTTATCTGGGTTTTTATAAATTATTTAAATTTATTGTTATCTGGAAATGTCCTAATTTTGCCATCATATTTGACAAATAATTTTTCTGGACATATGATTCTTGATTGCCAATTATTTTTTCTTTTAGAATTTTACATATGTCACCCCATTGTCTTTTTGCTGGTATGGTTTCTGCTGAGAAACAAAAGCTTAGTCTACTCAATTAACTTTTCATTTTTCCTGAGCTGCTCTTGGGGTTATTGTCTTTGATTTTGAAAATTTTGATTATAATATGCTTTGTTGATTTTTGAGGTCTATACTGTTTGAAGTCCATTCAGTTTCTTGAGTGCATAGCATGATGTTAGGGAAAATTTCTTTGACAATTTTCTGTATCATTTTTTTTTGAAGAAGAAAAACGCGTGCAAGATATATGACTGTAATTGGAGCTCAGACGTTTGCTCTTCCGATCAGAGCAGCCACAGATGCCTGACAGAA
>NW_006408579.1:13834666-13837103 GCF_000296735.1 Chrysochloris asiatica
AAAGAGAAAGTGACAAAATTTAAAGAGTCCCCCAGGAAAAGAAGATTAACAAAAGGAGACATTATAGAATGAAATAGAAGTGAACTAACAAATCAATTTTCTGTAAGAGTTAGAAGACACAAGATTTATTTGGAAGATAAATATTTGGTAATTTAAAACTGTAAGCATTTTGTTGTTGGTTTTTTAAAAAAAATGTTTTATTGTGAATTATGTGATAGTTTACATGGGAGAATATTAGCTTTACATTCATACTATTGTATATTGTTTCATTACCATGGTTATAATCCCCTCCATGCATCATCAACCAACCAAAGTGTATACCCTGCAAGCCTGTCCACCTTGTCTTCAGCACACAGCCCCTCTCCCTCTCTGGATCTAAAGTCCCCAGCTGCTCCTTCTTGGTATGCCATCATCTCTGCCCCAATCTCTGGAATCATTTCTTCTCTATGTAGGGTCCCGCTCTCTGTTCCTTTCCCTTGATGGTCCCAGGGATCTCCACTCCTAGACTGCAAAGTCAATCACTCCCCTCCTTTTGCTACAGAACATCTACCTTTACGTTTCCAACCCTCACAATCAGTCCTGATAACAATTGTATCACAAAAGACCTATCCCCCATCTCCTTTCCTTAGCCCCACCCAGACAGATTGGATACTACTCAGTGGAGATTCTACCTTCCTCAACACCCTCTGGTTCTAGGCTCCCTCTTGAAAGCTTGTAAGTCAGTCACTTCTCGCCTTTGTAGCAACCCATTTTGGGTAGCCAATGCCCAAGTTGCCCATCCCTGTCTACTCTGTGTATAGAGGGGGTGGGAATGATCCTTGATATGAAGATTTGTTCCTCTTTTGAGCTACTGCTTCCATAGGTGTAGGTCAAGTTCATCAAATTGTATCAGATTACTCTTTTTTACCTCTTCTTTCTTCTTCTAGTTGAGCTCTGATCATTCAGTCATTGAAGCCAGGTCAAGTGGGTATTATCTGCAAGTATGGGTGTTCTTATGCATATGCCTTCTCTTCTTATCAACTGGATGCTTCACTCTCCACTCTAGTCCCCTGTGGCAATGTCACTGACTCTGGGCCCAACAGTCCTCAGGTCTTGCCACACTACTGGCCAACCAGGTCTCTACCTGGGTTCACAGGAGTCTATTGAACGTTGTAGGGCTTAGCTTGCAGCTTCATTGCTGTTTTTCCCTTACTTCCTCTTATCGGTGACCAATGTGGTCACCAATCAGAGCATGTATTCACATTGAGTCTTAGTCTTGGAAACTGGTTTGCCCTGAGGGGACCCGACCACTTGCCTCGATGACTCCTGGGTGAATAACCTGCTTGTTCTTGTAGTAATCAGGTGGACTGCCATTATTGTTTTGTATTTTTCCTGTCAGCCTTTCTTTCAAGAAGTATCTTCTGTTCTTCTAGCCACTCCAGGCTGGCCTGCCTGTCCTTTCAAGTGGAAATTTCCTACCTCAGAAAATTCTAGTTGTGTTTCAGGATTCCACCTACGGTCTTATGTAATGCAGAGACTCCGCAGGAAGCCTCCTTCACTGGGCAGGTTGTAGCCCCATTTTAGGTATTCCAATTAGTCATAGGAAGAAGATGGATTTACAAGCTTTCTATGGTGATATTTCTGGCTATTCCTTTCTCTCCCCCTCAAGTGTCTATTTTATAATGGCATGCAAGGGAAACCAAGATTCAAAAGACAGCCAAGCATGTTAACATTATTTCGCCCCTTTTCTCTGTTCCAACCATGTCTCAATCCCTGTATCCCAAAGCCCTGTTGTTTCAAGGTTGTGCATACATCATTATTTACCTCTGTACCACTTAAGCCATGCAAACTTGCCTAATTGTTGTCCTGTCTGCTTTGTTCTTCCATTCCCCTCTCCCTTCTTGTATATTGGTCCCCTCCCTAGCACCCAAACTATCCTGTGTCTATTCTCTACCATGTGCTCCACCTTCCCCTCCTTCCCCTCACCTCACTCTCCTCATCCCAGTAACAAGCAAAAAGTCCCCTTCCCCTTTAGTATGGGTTCTTTTCCTTAGTTTTCTTTACAATAGTTGTCCTATGCAGTTTTTCTTCTTTTGTGACTGACTAATTTTACTCGTCTGTCAGTTTGTCATACTGAATGCACAGAGTCACTGTACCAAAAGGAAATGGTTAATACTCAACCATTTCAAGAGGTAGCATATGATCAAGATCCAATGATACTTAGGGAGGAAGTCCAAGGTGCATTGAAGGAATTCTGAAAGCTATGTCACTGGTATTTTAAATACCAGCAGGGTCATCCATGACAGACAGGTTTCAGATGAGCTTCCAAACAAAGAAAGACTAGGAAGAAAGAGTGAAGAACTGCTTCAGAATATTTAGTCACTTAAAATCTTATGAATAGCAGAGAAACACTGTCAGATATAGTGCTGGGAAATGAGCCCCTCAGGTTAGAAGGCAC
>NW_006408579.1:13838598-13839351 GCF_000296735.1 Chrysochloris asiatica
AATGTTCAACCATTTCAAGAGGTAGCATATGATCAAGATCCAATGATACTTAGGGAGGAAGACCAAGGTGCATTGAAGGAATTGACAAAGAACAAGGCACCAGGAATTGATGGAATGAAAATGTGAATCTTTCAAGAAAGTGAGGCGTCATAGGAGGCACTCACTCATCTCTGCCAAGAAATTTGGAAGACAACTATCTGGACTACTGATTGGAAGAGATCCGTATTTGTGCCCATTCCAAAGAGAGATGACCCAGCAGAATGTGGAAATCATCAGACAATCTATTTGATATCCCATGTGAGTTAAGTTTTACTGAAGGTAATACAAATACCTAAATATAATTTTTTAAGTTCCTTATCAAGTATTTCTGATACCATTTATGCTGTTATATTTTCAAACTTTGTTGTTTGGTTACTTGTCTGAGGCACTCTGTCTTGTTTCTTTGTGTAAACTGAAGTAGTCTGTTTTCTCTGAAAGAGTGTGGCACCATTGTATTTATATTTAATTGATAACTATACGCTGGTCTGTTCTCAGTCACTCATCTCCTGTCTTCTGGTGGATATGGTAGAGACTGGAAGTGTGAATGAAGTTTGTATAGTGTAGTTCAGAGCAGGTTCCTGCACTACCAGACATAGAGGTAATACACTGGGTACCAGACCCCAGGCAGAACAGAGACTGTGCAGGAAAGGGTGCCACTGGCTGCTGGGCTAGTGTGGGCAGTGACAAGTCATGTCACAGGCTACCAGGAAGACC
>NW_006408579.1:13841786-13843166 GCF_000296735.1 Chrysochloris asiatica
TATGGTGTGAGATATAGGTCTTGTTGCATTTTTCTGCAACTGGATTTTGAGTTTTGCCAGCATCGTTTGTTGAAAAGACTATCTCTTCCCCATTTTAATGCATTTTGGCCCTTTGTGGAAGATTAACTGACCTCAGTTGGATGGATTTACTTCTGTGCTCTAAATTCTCTTCCATTGGTCTATGTGTCTTTCATTGTACCAGTACCAGGCTATTTTGCCTATTGTGGCTGTGTAGTAGTAGTAGGGTTTGAGATCGGGAAGTGAAAGGTCTCCTACTTTGTTCTTATTTTTTAATAATCCTTTGCTTATCTGGGGTCTTTTTCCTTTCTATATAAAGTTAGTGATCAGTTTTCTCACCTCTTTAAAGTATTATGTTGGAATCTGGATTGGGATTGCATTATATTTATAGAACACTTTGGGTAGTGTTGACATTTTTACTATGTTAAGTCTTCCTGTTCATGATCATGATATATTCCTCCATTTCTGCATGTCTCTTGGTTTCTTTTAGCAGTATTTAGTAGTTTTCTTTGTATAGGTCTTTGGTTCTCTGGTTAGATCTATTCCCAAGTTTTTAATCTTTAGGGTGACTATTGTAAATGGTACTGTTTTCCTGATTTCCTTTTCTAAGCTATCTATTAGTGTAGAGAAATCCAACTGATTTTTGTATGTTATCTTTTAAACTACTACTTTAGTGACTCTTTCAATGTGTTCTAGAAATTTTCTTACTGAGTTTTTTTTGGTTTCCTAACTATAGGGTCAGATCATCTGCAAATAGAGTTTTAATTCTTCTTTGCCAATTTGAATGCCTATAATTTCCCTTCCTTCCATTGTATCTCTGGCTAAGACTTCCAGAAGAATATTGAATAGGAATGGCCATATGGGGTATCCTTCCTGTTCCCAATGGGCTGGCATTCTCACTGTTGAGAGTGATGCTGGCAGTTGGTTTAGAATTGTTGTTGTTGTTAAGTACTGTGGAGTCGGTTCTGAAGCTGCAAATCTTTACGGGAGCAGAAAGCCTCATCTTTCTGGTAGTTTCAAACTGCTGACCTTGACATTAGCAGCCCGATTCATAACCACTACACTACCAGAGCTCCTTAAAATAGATGCCCTTAATTGTGTTAAGGAATTTTACCTTTATTCTAGTTTTATTGTTTCTTTCAGGAGAGAGTGTTGGATTTTTCAGATGCCCTTACTGCATCAATTGATATGATTGTGTGATTTTTTTCCCCTTTGTCTTATTTATATGGTGTATTACATTTATTGTTTTTCTAATACTGAGTCACCACTGCATACCTGGTAGGAATCCCACTTTGTCACGATGTATTATTATTATTTTTATATATATGTTGTTGGACTCTATTGACAAGAGTTTTGTTGAGA
>NW_006408579.1:13848647-13850427 GCF_000296735.1 Chrysochloris asiatica
AGAATGTTCAGTGTGCACTGAAAAAGAATTTGTAGTGTGTTGTTGTTGGGTTGAGTGCTATGTCTATAGCTATGAAGGCAAGTTGATTGATTATATTGTTAGGTCTCCTTTGTCTTTGTTGAAGTAGTTCATGGAGGCCCTTGATGAAGCTAGTTTCAGCGTCTGTTAGGAATACTGGACAGTTGGAGACAGGGTGATTGGATGTGAGGGTTTCTGGTAGACTAAATGCTGGTCCGGTGGCTATATGAGTTCTATCAGTCTGGAACTGATCCTGAATCCAGGCACCAAGATGGTGTAGCCAGCCCGTCTTCACACAAGCATGACTCCCAACTATGTGGTTCCAAGCTCTGTGAGATCTGGGACTGCACTGGGGATGAATGAGGATGGGAGCTGGCCACACCTCTGGTCACCAGAGTGTGGGGAAAAAGAAGGAATTCTACTTTTCCTATTGCCTGTGTGGATCTTATTTTCAGGCCACCTTCTGCTCACAAAAGATCAAGATAGTCACATTGGGTCTGGCTGACATTTCGTAGTCAGTCTTCCTTTTTTGCCATCCCTGCTCAGCTTCTCCGTGCAGCATATAGTCAATCTACTTCTCTCACCTTTCCTCTGCAGTTCAGGGTTTCAGGATTTTCATCTGTGTGTATTTCATTTGGTCATATCTCTGTTGCAGAGGGTCTGTGTAATGCATTCATCTAGTCTGCAGTCTTGTTGGAAATCCTCTTATGTCTCTCAAGGGAGTCACTTTTCCTGAATTCTTTTCTTTAAAAGCACGAAGTTCTTAACATAAGATGATGTCTTTCTGGAAATTCTGGATATTGAATTTTTAAAACAATTTCATCATAGCAATTAGAACTTCTAATGGGACAGATGTGTTTCAAATAAGATCAGAGAAAAGAATTTCGTGTGTTGCAATACATCATTTTTTTTTGTTTGTTTCTATATTTACAGGTAAAAGAAGATTAGAAATACATACTATTCTGTATATCACTCTTCCTATTTGTGCTGTCTTTATCATTTTGATCATCTGTTTTTTGAAAACCATTGGCTGCAGGTATTGATTGTTAAATTCCCCCTCCCCCCTTCTTAAACTTTATTGATGCTAGAAAATAATAAAAATATGAAAGTGACTGACTGGGCAAAATTAAGTTAAATCAATTCTCCCACAACCAAGAAACGCATACTGAAGCTGTTAGAGTTGACTTATTTAGACATAAGAAAATTTTGTGGGTTACTGAAACATGCAACATGATTAAGTAAGCCATATAGGGTAGGATCTTAGGAGATAAGGTGTCTGTTGATTTTCTATTTGAGAAAAAGACTACATCAAATTTTCACGTACCAAAGAGGAGGTGTTTACATAGATTGTAATAATTTGGGCCCTATGTATATTAACTATAACTACCATTCTTCACTGATTTAGGTAATTTGTTTCTAATTTATGTTATGGCTGTAGTATACTATTTTTATTTTTCATTTTCCATCTAAATAATGAAATTTTATACATCACTCCAGTTTATATTTTTGTTTTCCAGAAAATGCAAACTGACAAAAACAGAAACTATTCGAGATGTAGAGGAGGTAAGACAAAATTTGTTTAATAAAAATTTAAGTCAGTTTGTCAATCTAGTAATTCAATTTGTAATTTGTGTCACTATTAGTGCTTTAGTTGAAAAGTAAAACTCCAGGTTTACAATGCTAACAGTAAGGTATGCTCCTTTTGCTAATTAACTACCAAGTTGGACATATTGTCAGGAGGAAACAGTCGCTGGAGAAGGAT
>NW_006408579.1:13851577-13853055 GCF_000296735.1 Chrysochloris asiatica
AATAAAGAAGACTGTAGAATAATTGAATTGATGCTTTTGAGTTATGGTTTTGGAGTAGAATATTGAACGAGCCATGCGCTGCCAAAAGAACAAAGAGATCTGTGCTTCAAGAAGTGCAGCCAGAGAGCTCCTTGGAGGTCAGGATGGCCAAACTTTGTCTCTCATACTTTGGATATATTGTCAGGGGGACCAGTCATTGGAGAAGGAAGTCATGTTTGGTAAGGTGGAGGGTCAGAGAAAAATAAGAAGACCCCCAGTGAGATGGACTGGCAAAGTGGCAACAATTTTGAGGTTGGCCCAGGACCAGGCAGTGCTTCATTCTGTTGTACATAGAGTCGCTATGAGTTGGTACTGACTTGATGGCACCTAACAACAACTGTTGCACCATGCAAAATCTACATTTTCATTTAATGAATTGTATCCAACATCAGCAGTTCGAGATTACCAGCCATTCTATGGGAAAAAGATGAGGCTTTCTGCTCCCATAAAGATTTACAGCCTTGGAAACCCTATACAGGATTGCTGTGAGTTGGAACTGGCTCCACAGTACACAAGCACCACCACCGCTGTCCTACCACACACATCTTGTTTGCCAAGTTTGGACAGTAATCTTTGGAGAAAGTGAATTGGTGTTTTTTCTCTTCCAAGATATAATTTTTAATTCTTGACTTCCTTTTTTCAGTGGTGATATCATCACCTATATTTTCCGTCTTACTCACGTTTAAAACCTGTTCTGCCCCTGAATCTTAAGTCACTGAGTCTCATTGACTTCCCCGTTTGAAATCCTTCTCATATCACTTCATTCTCTAATCTTACTTTCACACAATTTTTGGCATCTCACACTGAAACTTAAATGATCAATAAACATGCATTAAAAAATAAAATATCAGAATAAAGTCTTGCTTATCTGTTCATGTAAGCCTAGAGACACAAATATAAGCATTATTAGTGGATACTAAAACTGTACCCTCCTGTTTAAAAAACATGGGTATTTTCTGTGATGATTTTATGGTTTTTAAAGGTTGATTTTGACTTTGAGTTCTTCCTTAGGATGAAATGCAGCCCTATGCCAGTTATACAGTGAAGAGCAACCCACTCTATGATACTACAAACAAGGTGAAGACAAATGCAAGCAGCAGTGATGGATCTCCATATCTTATGAGTTATCAACATCTAGGACCAGGACAAATAAATCAAGAGACAGTATAATTACTGCACTCAGTTTGCAACAATTCTAGAATGGAAGACTTATTTTGAAATTAGAGTTTTTCAAAGGTTCCGGAAGACAAAGTCTCTAATGAATGTGCATTCATATCCTTAAGCAATTGGAACTTTCCAGTCTTAGCTGCTCACTCACAGTTACTTCTCTGAAAAACCAATGTTGTTTTCACAAAGAAAGCATATGCTTATGATAAATATGGAAATAGAATAGTAGAGTAAATAATAAACATTTATTTTCCTCAAGTATTCCCCATGTG
>NW_006408579.1:13854267-13855290 GCF_000296735.1 Chrysochloris asiatica
TGCCCTCTTCCCTCTTTAATGTACTAGTTAGTTAATGTAAGATTATAATGAGAATTATACTATTTAATCAAATTTGGTTTGTCTTTTTCTGTCATGATTATGAAAGAGTGTGTATGTATGTGTGTGACAGAGAGAAAGAGAGAGAGAGTGAAAGAAAGAAAAGCAAGCATGAGTACACGAATGGGGATGTTAGACTTCTGAACCTCTTATGTCTACAGAGATATATACATCCATTGCCAAACAGTTTGCAGTTGTAATAATCTGGATATGTATATTTCATGATGCACTTTTAATGTTTATATAAAATAACAAATGTTTGCTGACTGTATAAACAGCAAAATATATATTATGGAAGACATAGGATAGCTTTAAAAATGGTCTGTTTGCTAAGAGAACGGTCATAGGAATGACATCAGCTTTTCTGTGGAGTACAATATTGAGAACACATATACAGATTATTTTTTTTTTAATTAAAAAAATATGCTTTTGTTTGTTCCCCAGTAGGAAAAAAAAAACTAGAAATAAAAATACAATGAACTTTTCCATTGAACCATCGTATTTACAGCAACTCTATCTTATTAGTATGTTTTCTTCCTTCTACACATTTTAATTGGAGTCCTGGTGTGGTACTGTGAGTTAATACACTGGCCTACAAAGTTGATTTGAACTGCAGTCACCGGTTCAAGCTCCCAGTCACTCCTCAGAAACCCAATACAGGGTCACTATGGGCCAGAACAGACTTGATGGCACTTACAGCAACAACAACAAATTTAAATTACTCTAGGCTTTATTCTTAAAGTCATTTTTAATGACTTTATTCTTAAAGTCATTTTTAATAGATCAAATAGATCTATTTGAGATCTATAGCTAATATCATGGACATTTGACCCATGCTATTTGGATAAAATTATTTTTGACTTAGATTAATAACAAATCCATTATATTTCAGAGTATGAATATTAGCAAAAAGACTGTAAAACAGACATCATAAACCTTTCCTTGACCTTTTATTAGTTTTTTATT
>NW_006408579.1:13858797-13859354 GCF_000296735.1 Chrysochloris asiatica
AAAATAACAAAATAAATAAGACAAAAATTAGAAGTTTATTTTTGCTTAATAATGTCAAACAGCTTTATCAAATACTGTGGTTGTTAAGTGCCATCTAGTCCATTCTCATTCATAGCAACCCTTTATATGGTTTCCAAGGCATGTTTGGTAGGTTGGAACTGCTGACCTTGTGGTTTTAGTTTCGCCAAATCCAGTCTTTGTTGTTAAGTGCTGTGAAGTCAGTTACAACTCATATTGTTGTTGTTGTAGGTTGTTGGTTAGTACCGTGGAGTTGGTTCCAACTCATAGTGACCCTGCACAGACTTTCCAAGGCTGTAAATCTTTATGGGAGCAGAGCGCCTCATCTTTCTCCTGCGAAACCGCTGGTAGTATCTAACTGTTGACCTTGAGATTGGCAGCCCGACTCGTAACCACTACGCTACCAGAGCTCCTTATTAGGTGCTGTTAAGTAGGTTCCAACTCAGCCACCCTATGAACAACAGAATAAAACACTGCCCAGTCCTGCTCCATCCTCATGATTGTTATCCTTAAGCTCACTGCCACTGCCACTGTGCCAA
>NW_006408579.1:13860749-13863516 GCF_000296735.1 Chrysochloris asiatica
CATTATTCAATATTTTGCCCAAAGAATCCTTCAGTATTTCAAGTCAAGGCTTGAATTTTTCCTTAGGTTCTTTCAGGTTTAGAAATGCTGAACATGTTTCTTCCCTTTTGGTTTTCTAACTCTAGGTCTTTGCACATTTCATTATAATATTTGACTTTGGCTTCTCAAGCTAACCTTTGAAATTTTCTGCTCATCTCTTTTACCTTCTCATTTCTTCCTTTTGTGTTATCTTCTCTATGCTAGAGAACAAATTTCAGAGTCTCTTCTAACATTCATTTTGGTTTTTTCTTTCTTTCTTGTCTTCTTTTATTTATGTTTTTAATTGTGCATTATGTGTTAGTTTACATGGGTGAACATTATCTTTACATTCATCCTATTGTATTTTGTTTCATTGCAATGATCACAATCTCCTGCATGCATCATCAGGGTACACCCCACATACCTGCCCCCCTGGCCACCAGCACACAGCCCCTCTCCCTCCCTGAGTCCACAGTCCCCAGCTGGTCCTTCTGTCCACATCATCATCTGCCTCCATCCCTGGTGTCACTGCCTCCCCAGACAGGGCCCCCACTTAGCTTTTCTCCCTTGATGGTTCCAGGGGTCTCCACTCCTGGACTACAAAATCAGCCATTCCCCTCCTTTTGTTACAAAACATTTACACTTACCTTTCCCACACTCACTGTCAGACCTGATAGCAATCATTTCCTATTGAACCACAGGAGTCCTTTCCCCCTCACCTTTTATCAACCCCATCCAGAGAGGTTGGAAACAATTAAGTAGAGATTCTACCTTTTCCTGTACCCTCTAGAACTAGTTTCCTTATTGAAAGCTTGTAAGCCAGTCATTTCTTGGGTTATTATTATTTTTTTTCCCTCTTCTTTCTTCCTCTAGTCATATTCTGATCATCCAGCCATTGATGCCAAGTCAAATGGGTACTATCTATCTTCAAGTGTGAGTGTTCTTTCTTGTGCATCTCCCCTCACTTCATATCAGCTGGATGTCACACTCTGCTCTAGTCCTCTGGGGCCATGTCCCTGCCCCTGGTCCCAGGAGTCCCCAAGTCTCATCATACTGTTGGTTAACTAGGTCTCAATGCAGGTCAACAGGAATCTATTGAATGTGGTTGGACTTAGCTCACAACTTCATTGCTGTTTTTCCCCCACTTCCTTTTATTGGTGGCCAATGTGGTAAAGAGCAGGACCATATGCTTGCTAGTGTATTCCATTAGAATTTCAGTCTTGGAAGGGGGTTTGCCTTGAGGGGACCTGATCACTTGCCTTGATTGCTCCCAGGGGAACAACTTACTTGTTCTTGTAGTAGTCAATTGGACTGCTATTATTGTTTTTTATTTTTCCTGCTGGTCTTTCTTTCAAGAAGTATCTTCTGTTCTTTTAGCTGCTCCAGACTGGTCTGCTTGTCCTTTCAAGTGGAAATGTCCCACCTCAGAAGGTTCTGGATGGGCATCAGGAATCCACCTATGGTCTTGTGCAAAGCAAAGCCTCTGCAGGGAGCCTCCTTCATGGGGCACTTTCTTGTCTTCTTAATTACCTATTTCTTTCTTCCTGTATGATGTTCTTGATGTCATCCCACAACTCTTCTGTTTTTTTTTGTCATTAGTGCCTACTGCATCAAATCTGTTATTGAGATGATTGATAAATTCAGGTGGGATATGTTCAAGATCACATTCTGGCTCTTGTGTACTTGTTTTCATTTTCTCAGCTTTAGTTTGAACTTGTATATTAACAATTGAAGGTCTGTTCCACAGTCTGTCCCTGGCCTTGTTTTGGCTGATAGTATTGAGAATTTCCAATTGTTTCTTTCTGCAAATGTAATCAACTTGATTTATGTGCATTCCTTCTAGTGAGGCCATGTGTATAATCATCTTTCATGTTGTTTAAAATATACTTGCAATGAATAAATCCTACTCATAGCAATCACGTATCCCTGCATAGAGTTTCTGAGGAATGGCTGGGTTTGAACTCCCGACATTATGGTTAGCAGTTCAGTGTTTATCCTGCAGGGTCACACCAGGCCTCCAAAATCCAGTCTATACCTGCTGAATCAGAAAATCTAGAGATTGGGCCAAGTGTGTCATGCCCTCCAGGAAGCAGAAGTTGTAATGGAATTAGGAGTGACAAAGGTTAATTGGAGGAAAATGTTACTCCTCTGAAAGTTAAAAAAAGATGATGCAGGATTGGGGAGGGTGAGCCTCAGATAACAATATTGTTATCAAGTGATGTCAAGTCAGTTCTGACTTATAGTGACCTTCCAAAGAGCAGATGGTTTGTTTGAACCACTGACCTTGTGGTTGAAACCAACCTTGTGGTCCAGTGCTTTATCCTACAGCACCATGCCAGGACTCCATGAAGAACTATCAAAGTCTTGGACAAATCAATAAGGAACCCTGTAGAAAAGCTTGCTCCTTAGAAGCATCTTTCAAGCACAGAAATGGCCAAGTCCTGTTAGCCACTATGATTCCTCATTGGTCAAAGGCTGCCTAAGAACATGAAAGCCCTTAGCTAAAAAATTGAAATGGATCCTGAAGAGATTAAAAACTGGAGATCATCATCTAACTGTACTCTGCCTCTGAATGCAAGTTCTTTCTTGAAGGGAGATCTGAGCTGCATTCCTCCATAACTGTCATGTCCATCCTTTCCCTGGTTAGTATTGTCTTGGCATGTCATTGTCTGATTCTTTGTTTTCAACTCTTTGTGACATTTGTTTTAGGCATACTTTTAATAAAGAAACATTAGTTTTTTAAAAAAAT